>NC_043982.1:16424721-16724721 GCF_902150065.1 Myripristis murdjan
AGAAAATGGCGGATCGTGAGAGGCTCACAGAAGCCATTGGATTATTAAATAATATTTTAAACACTCCAACTGCTGTCACAACGATGTCCGAAATGTTGGATCAAAGTCGGCAGACATCTGGATATTAAGACCACACCGGCACGCAACGTCGGGGGAGGGGAGGGAAGGAGGAAGGGAAGGGGGTTGCGGCCGGCCGATGGTCCGATGGAGGTGTGGGAGGGGGTGCTGGCGTCGGTGCGTCATCCCGCTGGTGCGGCTGCGTCAAGACGCAAGTGCGGCCGTGTCTACTTCTCTCGGCTCCCGACCCCCGGGGCCGATGGCCCCATCAAGACGCAAACACCACTGGGATACTTCCTGAATCTCCCGATTACCACTCCGCCTCCACGCAGCGCTCTGCGGTGCGCATCTCCTGTGCGCCGCTCTCCTGTGCTCTCCATCTCCACAGCGAGATGAATATGGTGTCAACATGGAATCAAAACAGGCCGCAGGGGTGGGCAATCACGTGCCATGGAGGGCCAAAGGCTGCAGGTTTTCTTTCCAACCAAAAACCACACCAGCTGATTTCACTGATTAGTCCCTGCTCTCTTCTTGAAGGTGAGGTAATCAGTGAAATCAGCTGGTGGAGGTCTTGGTTGGAAAGAAAACCTGCAGCCTCTCGGCCCTCCATGGCACATGATTGCCCACCCCTGAAATAGGGAATCGGAGCCGGAATCGTTAAAATCCAAACGATGCCCAACCTTACTAATAAGTAATCAAAAGAGCCAGACATATAAACTATCCACAGATCCTCAACCCTACTACCATTAACCTCGTACAGTAATGGCTTTGTTGTCTCCCTGCTGTAGCTGGACAACTAGGTGCTTCAGCTTTGAGGAAAACAAGAAATAAAAAAACAAGAAAAGAGTTAACAAGAAATGCAAAGGAAACATATTATGTATTATATTATGTATATACATATATAATATATATATACACACACACACACACACACACACACACACACACACACACATATATATAGATATATATATATATATCTATCTATCTATCTATATATATATATCTATATCTATATATCTATATAGATATAGATATAGATATATATATAGATAGATAGATAGATAGATAGATATATATATACACACACATACACACACACACACACACACACATATATATATATATATGTACATACATAATATAATACATAATATAATATGTTTCCTTTGCATTTCTACAGCAGGGAGACAACAAAGCCATTACTGTACGAGGTTAATGGTAGTAGGGTTGAGGATCTGTGGATAGTTTATATGTCTGGCTCTTTTGATTACTTATTAGTAAGGTTGGGCATCGTTTGGATTTTAACGATTCCGGCTCCGATTCCCTATTTCAGGGGTGGGCAATCATGTGCCATGGAGGGCCGAGAGGCTGCAGGTTTTCTTTCCAACCAAAAACCACACCAGCTGATTTCACTGATTACCTCACCTTCAAGCAGAGAGCAGGGACTAATCAGTGAAATCAGCTGGTGTGGTTTTTGGTTGGAAAGAAAACCTGCAGCCTCTCGGCCCTCCATGGCACATGATTGCCCACCCCTGCCCTATTTTGATTCCATGTTGACACCATATTCATCTCGCTGTGGAGATGGAGAGCACAGGAGAGCGGCGCACAGGAGATGCGCACCGCAGAGCGCTGCGTGGAGGCGGAGTGGTAATCGGGAGATTCAGGAAGTATCCCAGTGGTGTTTGCGTCTTGATGGGGCCATCGGCCCCGGGGGTCGGGAGCCGAGAGAAGTAGACACGGCTGCACTTGCGTCTTGACGCAGCCGCACCAGCGGGATGACGCACCGACGCCAGCACCCCCTCCCACACCTCCATCGGACCATCGGCCGGCCGCAACCCCCTTCCCTTCCTCCTTCCCTCCCCTCCCCCGACGTTGCGGGCCGGTGTGGTCTTAATATCCGGATGTCTGCCGACTTTGATCCAACATTTCGGACATCGTTGTGACAGCAGTTGGAGTGTTTAAAATATTATTTAATAATCCAATGGCTTCTGTGAGCCTCTCACGATCCGCCATTTTCTCATGTCTGTGTGAAGGCGGGTCATATTACTATACTCTCTCACACACACTATCATAGTATGTGTATGAGAGTATATTAGTATATGTGAGAGAGTATGATGGTAGATGTGAAAGTAAGTATGAATTACTGCCTAAACGGCCTCCCATAGGAATTACAAACACATGAACATAAAAATGAACAGCGTTATGCTTTTTCTGTCAGGGCCCTATGCTGCATTGCATTTGCAAAAGATCAAATTGGCCAAAAGTCTGTCAGTCATTTGTGCACGATGGGGACGTAGTATGAGGCCGCCATGGCTGAAAACTCGCTCCACTGGAGCACTGGAGGCAGGCACTGCCAAGACTCTGATGGCCACTCGGAAGAGTGAAGGAAGAGTTTTCATGTTCAACGCCCAGAACAAAAGGGCGTTCTGTCCTTCGGCTATGTCAAGGTAGTGACTTAGCTGTAGAGCTGGAGTAGTCTCAACATCCCTCTTCTGCCTCTTACGGTATGCAGAAAACAGCCCTTCTCCTTCTCTAAGGTCCTCTTGCTCTTCTTCATCAACAGGCACAGGTTGCTCAGTCTCTGCAGCATCTTGCAGGATCAATTCTGGCAAAACATGCAACAACAACAGCAGAAACAAAAGAGCCCTTATTACCATTAGTGTTGGTGATACAGCGTTAGACTGAAAAACACAATTATTGTTGCAGTCAATTAGACCAGATTATGATGAAAAAAGTTACATTAAAGTCAATAATATTTCAGAAACGGCTCAGAAACAGCTGTATTTCTTAAGGAAACTTAAGGAAGCAAAATTCCCACGCCAAGTTCTTGTAAACTTCTACAAAGGAGCGATTGAAAGCATGGGATGTGCACGGCCCAGGACAGGAAGACTCTGCAACGAGTGATTAAAACTGCCCAAAACATCATTGGTACCCATCTACCAAGCCTCAGTGATATTGGGGAGGTGAGGTGCCTGCGCAGAGCCAAAAGGATCCTAAAAGACAACACCCACCCCAGCCACAGCCTGTTCACCCTGCTGCCGTCAGGAAAAACATACAGAAGTATCCGCTGCCGTACCACCA
The DNA here is from genome assembly GCF_902150065.1 of Myripristis murdjan. Taxonomy (NCBI): domain Eukaryota; kingdom Metazoa; phylum Chordata; class Actinopteri; order Holocentriformes; family Holocentridae; genus Myripristis; species Myripristis murdjan. The sequence goes on from NC_043982.1 coordinate 16,427,863, forward strand.
GACTACAGAGCAGCTTCTTCCCACAGGCTGTGAGACTACTAAATGCACCATCTGAACTCCTCCATGCTTAATAATTCTATTTTTTTACACAATCAATTAATCAATCAAGAGGGAACCACATTTTAATTTCATTATACAACCTGTTGTATAATGACAAATAAACTTCCTTGTATCCTTGTAATAATATTTACCTTTAACTCGTTGTGCTACCTCTGCCTTGATGTCACGATTGACCAGCACATGGGGCTCCACCCACAGCAGAGAAAAGGCTGGATCCAAGGCAGCTGCTTTGAGGTAGACTGGGTCTGAAAAGGGGGCAGTGATCCCCTCTTGTGTCCTGGCCATTTTCACGTTGATGAAGATCCCAAGAAATCTTTTGTTCAGGGATGCCTGGAGACTTCTGACCAGGCCGCTCAGGAAACGGACTTGAGGCTTCAGCTTCTCAAGGTGGTGATTGAGGGACAAGACGGATGGAACAACAGCACTGATTGTGACGACCCTCTCCCCCTGTGTCAAATCAGTTGCTTCTCCAAACGGCTTCAAGATGTCCACCAACTCCTTCAACAGATTCCACTCCCGTGGTGTAAATGACAGCTCCTTATGTCCAGCCTTTTCTAGAACAGCACAGAGCTTTAGATGATCACACTGGAGAACTCCCTTCACTTGCCTCAGTGTTGAGTTCCATCTTGTGTTGACTGCAGCAGGGATGCCTTTCTGTTCCCCAAATTCAGTATCAAACACATCTTTGAAGGTTGTGCTTGTGTGCAGCAGTGAGCTAAGTTTTGATAACTTTGAAAGAGAAGGAGATACCACTTTTGTTTCTTTCAAACCGTCTCCCACCACCAGCTGAAGAGTGTGCGCAAAACACTGCAAGCGCTGTTTCTTTGCCATAGCAGCATGTACCGTTTGCTGATCTTCCAGGGTTAAGTCACACCAGAGCTCAGGGTCATCAAGATGATCTCCGTCATCGTCATCCTCTTGTTCACTGGGGAAGCACACAGTGAATGCTTTTCGCATGTTAGCAGCATTGTCACTAATAATGTAGTCCAATTTATCTTTGATGTTGTATTCATCACATATTGCCTCAAATTGGTCACAGATTTTTTCAGCTGTGTGTGGGCCTTTGAAGCGGTTGCAGGCCAAGAGATTGGTCTTTAGCTGTATCCTCTCTGCCTCTTTCTCTATCCAGTGCACAGTGACACCAAGGAATCCCCTCATCTTCCGGTCAGACCAAATGTCCACAGTGACTGAAACATGGTCAGTGTTGCTCAATTGAGTTTTTAATTTTGAACGTCTCTCTTCAGCGAGGTTCTCTGTTTTTGATGTCAACGTTCTGCGACACACTGGGCTGTACTTACTGTCAAGTACTGTCAGAAAGTGGCGAAAACTCTTGTTTTCCACAATAGACAGGGGAAAGTTGCAATCAATAATCAAGTCGGACAGTATAGCATTGGTGATAGCTTTCTGCTGTGGATGACTCATGCTGTAATGCCCTACACGACTGTCCAGGAATTGTGAGATTGAAGGCTGTTGTGGTTCATTTATGATGCTTTTGTTCATCTGGTATTCTTCAAATCTGTAAGAGGCAAGCATATTAAACAGATGTCAGAAAATCCCTTATAGCCTCACATGAATTGTATTTGAAACTGCTCTTTATTACTCATATTATTAATATCAATCTTAACATTGTACTTTTTACCACGGATCTTTTGTAGCACAGAGGAGATATGTTGCTCCAACACTCAGTATGTAGTGTTAGTGTATGTTTATGACTTGTAGAACATAATTAATTATCTTGAAGGAGTAGGCTAGATGTTTACCAGTAAGCTTGACTCCAATAATTTAACAATATGATAAATTATCATTTATTTTAAAAATGTAAATTACTTATCAAACAGACCTAACAATTCAACTACCAATGAATGAGCATTACTATGCCTGTGAATCCGTGTATCATTCGTTCTTTCTATTTTCAATTGCCAATCAAAAATTAAAAAATTAAAAAGTGACTGGTTATTTTGTTATTTGTTTTTTAATCTAACACCAAAATCCAAAATATGCCTGGTTTTTCATAGTTCAGTTTTAGGCTCGGATCAAAAATACGAAATGGAAAAAACGGGAATCAGGACTGAATTTGATTTTATTATTTAATTGGTCCGGTTTACGTGACCCAGAAGTTTGGTAATGAGCGGTAGCTCACAGCAGATCACAGCAGCCAGGTGCATTTGAAAATAGAAAGAACGAATGATACACGGATTCCTGTGATAACATAGATTGAAAAATAAGCCGTTTTTCCTGTCGGAAAAATCCGTCTGACTGCGAACTAAAACGGTACACATATTCTTAATATGAAGTACATTTAAACTGACCTTGATTTCATTAGGTTTGCTTACGTTTTGCTGCTGACCGCCGTCTAATGTGTGTGATACACCGACTAAGTACCTCATAAAATCCCGCTTCAAAAATCCCAAACTATCACTTTATAACAAAAATATGAGTAAGGGAGTAAACCCGCAGTGGACGCAACAGATTACCGTGTTTGCAATGTAACGTTAACACTGAGTTTACAGTCTCATTGATTTAACGATGCAGCTAGCAAAGTTACTTAGCCGATAAGCTAGCGTTAGCTTTGATTCAGAACAACTTACCGTTCTTTGTGCAACTTCAAATGTCGAACGAAGTTGGAAGTTGTTGCATCTCCGTCTGTAATTTTCGATCCGCATGTTTTGCATATTGCAATTCTTTTCTTTTTGACCACCTCGTAGTTCTTATATCCAAACGAAATCACCTTCGGTATCATTTTGCCAAATGGCGCCAGAGCCCGCCTACGACCCGGTTGTTTGACAGTTCTTCTTCATTGGTTGTCCTGCAATTTGATTGGATGGATACTGTCGGATCAAACAACGTGGAACTAATTTGATTGGATGTTGTGCCGACAGCACACACGCACACAAACACACAGACGCACACATATACACAGAGGGAGATAGAGCGTTCCTTAATAACATACTTTTTAATCTTTGTGTTTTGGGGAAAGTAGGGAGTCTTTCCAAGTCAAAAGGCTCAAGTCCAAGTGAAGTCACGAGTCCTTGATGTTAAAGTCCAAGTCGAGTTGCAAGTCTCTTTACATTTTGTCAAGTCGAGTCTAAAGTCATCAAATTTATGACTCGAGTCTGACTCGAGTCCAAGTCATGTGACTCGAGTCCACACCTCTGCTTCATACCTAGACAAAGCTGAGTGAAAATATGAAATATACACATGGTCTTAAACCAAGAAACAAAATACATTTACTGTTACTGAGAAGCTTCTTTGAATACTTGTTTTTTTTTAATTTTTTTTTATTCATAATGTTCCATTTTGAGTGTTATATTTGCTAAATTTGAATTTGTATCTGCTATACAGAGCAACTAGCCAGTTGTAAAATGTATCTACATCGAACCAGCACGGCAAGTGGAGGTACAAGAAATTACATATTAAATGCTCCGATTTATCCATCATCCATTATAGCATAAGCCATTCATCCAGTAATAGCAGGTTTGCATTTTTATAACATTAAAGGTTGTCTTTAAAACATTGAAAGCATTTCATAAAACAGTACATTTTTATAGTAGATAGAGTTGTTAAAGCCATTGTAATAAAAGCTGTTAATTTAAGGTTGCCTGAGATTGTTGTACAAATAAATCGTGGAGGTAGAAAAGACAAAGGCTCTTGTTGCAGTAATTTTTCCTTTTTTTTGTACAGACAGTCACACTCCAGTCACCTCAACCCGAGCGAACCAGTCAGCTTGGAGCAGCAGCACCAGACTATTAGCCCATGAGTCAAGGGATCAAGCTAGGTGACATGCAGCAGCAAAATGAACGTGTTTTGAACCTAATTCTTTAGTCACTGCCCAAACTGCACCAGCACTGGCTGATATGCCATCATTGATGGAAACTCAGGCACAACTTGTGAGAGGTGATGCTGAGAAAGCTAAGAGTCAAGAGGAGTCTGCATTTGAAACAGAGGTTGAACCAGTCGCAGAGTCAGCATGTGAGAAAGAGCTGCCCTTGAGAAGGTCTACTCGAACAGTGAAACCCAGAGATCTGTTTACATATGAAGATCTAGGACAGCCTACTTACCAGCCATAGAGACCAGGAGCAAATGTGATGTTTGCATGTGTGCCTTACCCCATTACTGTCTGTTAAGTAATCCCTGAAACCTCTTACCACCCTACACAAGCAATGTGGACATTCTAGACATACGACGGCAGACTTGAGCCCACAGACGACATGGTGCAGTGACATTGACAGTACTGTCAATGTCTTGACTTTCCTCCTGCAAGCACACCCATGTTCACCCCAGAGGACATCTGGGCTACCCAGAAAGTGAATGTGTCTATCTGGGAGGTGATAACACTCAAAGGTAAGGGATGGAACCAAAGGATAAAGATGAGACAAATGTGTCCAGGAACATGAAGACTGATACACGATACACAATATGCCCTTGACTAGTCTGAACAGATTCAGACTAGACAAGGGAATATTGTATAGACAGGCAGGGCAACACAAACAACTAGTTCTCCCCAATATGTTTAAGTCAACTGTGCTAAAACATCTGCATGATAACGTGGGGCATGTTGGGCCGGACAAAGTTCTCCATCTGGTGAGACAGAGATTTTATTGGCCTTTAATGCAGCAAGAAATCAAAGATTATGTCATCCGCTGTTGGCCATGTATTAAGCAGAAGTGACCCACAATCCCAGAGAAAGCACCAATGGGCTCAGTTACAACCAGCGTCCCCTTTGAGCTAATCTCTGTTGATTATCTGCACCTCGAGCTGAGTAAGGGAGGCTACAAGTACATTCTGGTCCCAATTGATGACTTTACTTACTTCGCACAGACCTACCCAACTAGGAATAAGTCAGGCACAAGTGCAGCTAAGAAGATCTTTTTTAATTTTATTCCACACTTTGGGTACCCTCAAAAACTACATCATGATCCGGGCTGGGCATTTGAAAACAGCCTATTCGAACACCTACAGCAGCTGGCTGAAATTGCCCATTCTTGAACTATCCCCTCTCACCTGTAGGGGAACCCAGTTGAATGCCCAGATAGGACACTTCTCCAGATGCTCCACACTTTGCAGTAGGGAAGACAGGCAGAATGGAAGGATCAGCTACCAGACAAAGTCCACACTTACAATTGTACCAGACATGAAGTGACCGACTATTTGCTCTTCTTTCTCCTCTTTGGATGAGCTCCGCAGCTGCCTATTCATTTGCTCTTTAACCTCGAACCTGACCAGCAGATACAGACCCGACTGGAATATGCACAGAAAAGGTCTTCCTAGATGAAGGAGGCACACAGGACTGAGTCATAAAAAATCAAAACCTGGTCAACAAAAAGAAAAAAAAAAAAAAATACTATAATTGGGGTGTCAAAGGAATCGTGCTTCAACCAGGTGATCGTGTGCTTGTCAGAAACCTGTCAGAGAGAGGTGGTCCTGGCAAACTTCATTCTTATTGGGAGAACAGGATCCCCCGTGTTGTTGAGAGGTTAGAAGATGGACCTGTAAACAGAGTTCAAACAGATACAGGGGACTGAACCCTCTGAGTACTGCACTGTAACCTTGTCATCCAAGTGAATGATCTGCCATTGGAGCATGATGACAGGGATCTGAGCTGAGGAGGAAGAATACGCTTACAGCCTCAGACAACTGTGTATGTGTAAGGAAAACAGTCTCCAGTGACTCCAGTCACCTAAACTCCAACCGCTCCAACCAGTCAGCTTGGAGCGGCAGCACCAGACTACCAGCCCATGAGTCAGGTGATCAAGCTAGGTGACATGCAGCAGCAAAATGAACCTGTTGTAATTCTGGAGTCAGCACAAGTACCAACACCGGCTGATATGCCATCATTGATGGAAACTCAGGAACAGCTTGTGAGAGCTGATATGGAGGATGTTAGGAGTCAAGAGGAGTCTGCAGCTGAAACAGAGGTTGAACCAGTCGCAGAGTCAGCACATGAGAAAGAGCTGCCCTTGAGAAGGTCTACTCAAGCAGTGAAACCCAGAGATCTGTTTACATATGAAGATCTAGGGCAGCCTACTTACCAGCCATAGAGACCAGGAGCAAATGTGATGTTTGCATGTGTGCCTTACTCCATTCCTACCTGTTCTGTAATCCTTGAAACCTGTTACTACCCTACACAAGCAATGTGGACATTCTAGACATATGACGGTACACTTGCACCCACAGACGACATGAGGCACTGACGATACAGTCCAACAGAGTTGACATTTTCAGACTGCTTTACTTGATTACTCAAAACCTCTTTTTAGTTTGGTTCCAGATGTCCAGAGACATCTCTTGGAGTGGGGGAGAGTGTAAGGGATTGAGAAAAGTTGATATCTCCTATTAAGCCTATTTTTATAATAAATCAGATAACCCCTATTTTTGGAATATCAGAGCTACACTAATAGATAATTCTTAAACACAGTGTAGGTTTATATCACGAAGTCAGTAGATTGCGCTATGGTCAGAGGGAGAGACTAGAACTTCAAGTTTCTTGCAAACGCGAATCAGAAATAAACTGGCACGAGCATGAATTAGATGCGCACTCATCGGGTCTCTTCTTATTAATCCACAGGTACTGAGGAAATATGTCTAAACTCTTTAGTTGCCCGTCATAATTAGGAACAAGTAGAAACATGCATTGTAATGCTTTGTTTTGGTGATGTGTTATTCAATGGAAGCAAGGTTATGGATGTAGCCTGATGTTAGCCATCTCACAGCTATCTTTAGGCATGTTAGAGCTATTGTGTTATGTTGATGAAAGTATGTAGCCAATTCACCTGGTTTCTTTATTACACTACTCCAGAGGAGCCTGTGCATTTTCGTGCAGTAGCCACTGCCTTTTTGTGTCTTTTGTCAGCACAGTGTCAGAGTTAACTACACAACATGTATGTATGCCTATGCTTACATTAGGAGAGCATTGTAAGTGGAAAGATATTTTTGATACTATTATATTCATGTTCCACTAATTAGATAAATTAAATTTATTATTTGTTAAATATTTGACAAAATAATTTGACAAATATCTGTAAAACAATTAAAATGTCCTGGTTTTCAACTTTTGCTACCAAATTGTCTTGTTTTTTTGTTATTCCTGCCTGCAATTTGAAAAAAACATATGCGTAATACCAAACATACAAACATACCATCAAAATACCAATGTGCCAAAATGATCAGCATTCTCCTCTGAATCTAATGATGCCACTGTCAAAGCAATCTGACCTCCACTTTCAACGCAACAACCCCTAGAAGCTGGCAACATCATGTTCAACACAGATTTTACAAGCAGATCCACACAGAAACATCTTGCTCTCCAAGCATTTTATGGGTGTCTTCATTCCCATATTTTTAAACAAATATAGACATGTTATACATAAAAAATGTTCAGCATTCTCTGCTGAATCTAATGATTCCAGGGTTGAAACAGTTGCAGAAATAGCTGGCAGAGACTGTGTCACAGTCAGCCATCGAGCCGCCAGCCTGTGCTTGTTCACACTGACAAATACCTTGTGCTTTCTTTTAAAAATGTACCTGACAGTCAGTACATATGCTATCTTACACCTGTGTTTTGTGTTTACTGGTGTTATATAGTTTTTAGATAAACTAGGTTTTAACATTTTTTTTTTGGCTGTTGAGGCGCTGTCTATGTTGCTGAAAGATGTGCTTGATAAATGTGCTAACTGTGGAAATAACTGTCCCCCATCCTGATGAAAATACCCATGGAGTGCACATAAGCACGGTCGCACTATACTAGGGGTATGTGAACTTAACCATTAGTGGTTTGGCTAAATTAGATTGCTGCTTGTTAGTTTGCTAACAAAACCAAAAACTGTTTGTTTAGGCTTAGCTGAACTGATTGGTTTCAGGCTATAAAGTGTTTTGTAGTAGAACTAGGACTCTAGGACATTATGTGCAGGGTTGGGAGGGGGGCAATTTCATCCCTGTCAATAGTGTACTATGATACACGGTAAATAATGTCTACAGAAATAGAAAAACATTCTTTCAGACACAAACAAACAAAAAAAGTTAATGGCTACTGGGCGGCTATACATTTTTGCAGTTGTCTGTAATGGTTTTACCACAACAGGCGCACATTTCCTCCACACTGCATGCCTTGTGCGTCACACAGGCGCTGTTTTTGACATGGTGCTTGCCTGGGAAGGTGTTGGGAGTCAAGGGAAGCCCCACGTCAGAAACACTTTATACATGCATCACACATCAGTTGCACCTGAGGCAACATAGTTTTCCCAATGAGTGCTACTGTAAGCACAAGCAGAGCAATCGACAGCTTTCGACAATCGACAACTTGCCTGTTTTTATTTTCAACAATGCTATCCCTGCTATAGACAGAGTCACTCTCAAATGCTTTTTCAAATGCTGTAGAAACTACTAAGACTAGCAGGCTGGTAAAATGGGAAAAATTAATTCACTGCTTGATTTTTTTCCTTTTTTTTTTTTTTTTTAAATCAGTGAAGCACAAAGCAATGCAGTCCTTTTTCTGTTGTGAGCCAGTAACAAATAAAAGTGTCTTGATATGTACACACATACACACATTCTGCTTATGTTGCCCTAATGAATCAAAGCCCAAGAGTTTTAGAAGGCTAACATGGAAACGGTGTTTATTCTGGAAAATAATATCAGGGGACTGAAGTAGGCTGGCACAGCTGGTGCATGCCTGTAATACTGATCAATAAGTAGCCAGCCTACTAAACACTAAAAAAAGGCCAACATTAGATTCATGGAATAGTTTGGAATTGGACACTATTCCAGGCAGGAATACCATTTAACAAATATGATTCTGTGATGTGACAATCTTTTCACAAATAAGATAAGATAATCATTACTGTCTAACTGATGTCCCAATGTATGTAGCATAAAAATCAGACATAAAAGTCAAACATAAACATTGCGTACAACATACAACAGACAAAAACATCCACTTAGTCCACGACATATTGCCCACAACTGACAAACAAGAGATAAGCATCTCAGCCTTGGTGGTGTTTGAGCCCTTGATGGACAGGGGGACAATATTTCCTATAATTCTAGTGAATACAAGTAAAACAATAAATGACAGGAGAGGTCATCAAACAGATAGCCCTACCCAGCTGACTTTTACTGAACATACTCAGCTACAACTCTTATGTCTTTCAAGAAGTCTTTGGAACAGCCTCTTCCCTTCACTATGACAGAGGCCAGATTATCAATGTTTTAAAAAGGACGAAAATCCACTTAAATGTGAGGCATAACACCTGGTGTCCTTGCTCTGCTGTGATTTATAAAATAATGATTGAGGTGTTATCAGGTGCACAATAATACATGCACAACGGACTGGGTTTATTACTGGTAGACAGCTGCCCAGCAAACTCCGCCACTAACACAATATAATCTATCTGCCTGGCAGTGAGAGTTGTCCAGAAGTTATGGTATGTTTAGATGCTTACAAAGCATTTGTTAGGATCAAATATGCTGTGCAACTGTTCACAGCACTTATTAACTTTGGCTTCGTTCCAACCGTTAGCGCATAGTTAAGGATTTTGTATTCCTTATCTCTATTGCCTTTTGGTGCCATTTAACTCCATATAGTCATACTGAGGCATGACATGAAATGATGGTCAGGCCTTCCTTTGTCATAAGCAAGGAGGATTAACACCATGAAAATCACAGCGATGCCAGAATATTTATTTTTATTTTCAAACTGCCCTGATCTTTATCTCTAAATGTGTCTATGTACACGTACCTTGAATGAGGAATTTGTTTCTGGCAAGACAGAAGGAGGAGGAAGGGCTCTGCTAAATGATGTGTATTACTGGGCAGCCACAAGCTGTGGTTTTGGGTCTTGGACATCCCAATTGGAGATGCTCTGTGTGGTCTCTTATGGAGCAAAACACAACTCAGGTATCACTGTTGTCTCTCACCTGTGCCTATTACCCGTATGCAAGGGTCTCATAACAAATAACTCTTTTGTCAATGGATCACTAACGACTTGGTCTCAGTTCAGAGTTCATTTTAACAGCAAATATGCCCTTGCCTCTGCTTCAATTCTGCTCTGTTTCCTCTTTCCCTTATTGACTTGACACTGCAGTTATGGTCTACGTGAGGGGTGAACTGTGTAAAGAGACCTTACTGAAGATGGCAGTCTCACCTCATTTGAACATTTAAAGATAAAATTCATCATTCCACTATCTATTCGTGACAGCTACACAGGTACACAGTTTTGTCAGAACTCTTCTCCAGCATCCTTGGGAATACCTGACTCTTGGGACAGATATACAGTACAGGCCAAAAGTTTGGACACACCTTCTCATTCAATGCGTTTTCTTTATTTACATGACTATTTACACTGTAGATTCTCACTGAAGGAATCAAAACTATGAATGAACACATGTGGAGTTATGTACTTAACAAAAAAAGGTGAAATAACTGAAAACATGTTTTATATTCTAGTTTCTTCAAAAGAGCCACCCTTTGCTCTGATTACTGCTTTGCACACTCTTGGCATTCTCTCGATGAGCTTCAAGAGGTCGTCACCTTCTTGCTTTATCAATGGGGTTGGGACCATCAGTTGTGTTGTGCAGAAGTCAGGTTACTACACAGCTGACAGCCCTATTGGACAACTGTTAAAATTCATATTATGGCAAGAACCAATCAGCTAACTAAAGAAAAACCAGTGGCCATCATTACTTTAAGAAATGAAGGTCAGTTGTCACAGGGTGTGTGTGCGTGTGTGTGCGTTTGTGTCTGTGGGCGGGCCGATGGACACCATGCTTCCAAGCGGCGCGCCCAACCCCCTCTCCCCAGGTAATTAAGGCGATGCAGGCCAGGTGCGTGAGGGACGTACGGAGGAAGACAAAAGGGCTGCACTGTGGCGGTGGAGGAGCAGAGACGGCAGGCGGGTGCATCAGTCGAGACAGCAGCACAAGCAGACGGCCGCACAACCGGGCTACCAGGAGACGCCTGCCTACGGTCGGGAGAGCAACCCGGAGCAGCAGGGCCAGGGAAGACGCGGAGAGTATTCGTGGCGTGGGGTGCGCGGAGACGGAGCTTCGACAAGGAGACGCCGCTCTCGTTGGTCGCCACAGAGCGAGAGAGACACGCAACGTGGGAATACGGAGGGGTGAACGCTCGCGTCACCTCTCCCCCCAGATAAGTCTCTCCATTATATCGTTCCCAAATTTCTGCCAGTTTGAAGCCAGGTCCATATGGTGGCTGTAGACTTTGCAATTCTACTCCAAGGGAGGGCCATTGTTTTCTTTGTTTTTTTGCATGTGTTTGGTCTGCCTTTGTTTGTTAAGTAGACTTTAGTTTGAAGATCCTTTTGTTTTCCTGGTTTGACAGTTATATTTCAGTATAGTTTGCTTTGGTTGCATGTTTTGTTTTTTTGTTTATTTATAATTTGGCCCATTGAGTGGATTTGGGGGACGGAGGGCCTGCTGATTTGGGTCTCTCGTACTTTTGTTTTGTCAGCCGCCACACGCCATGAGGAGAGCCAGCCGCCACACGCCACGAGGAGAGCCAGCCGCCGCACGCCACAAGGAGAGCCAGCCACCACAGCGTAACGGCGAGGCCATTTGCCGGACTGCATGCGTACCATTACAACGCGGGACTACACTCCCTATGGACTCTGAGGCCCTGGTGGACTGTTCCCCACCCATCATTGACTTTGTTGCCTTGTGGTGAAATTTTTTTCTTGGTTTTAACTTGTCTATTGTCAATTGCCATTTTTTAACAAAAACAAAAATACAACTATTTCCCCCTCTTAAATTGCGTGCTGTCCTTCATCAGAAACTCCCCAGTAGAGGTTGGTCTTTGATTTTTTTAACAGATACACTTTCAGCCGCCCTCTAGGGCATGACAAATTTTGGCGTTGTCGGCAGGATTCTCTACTGGGTTGAGTGACTGATTTGGACAACATGCAAAAGGGAAATACCCCGGCCGCAGGGCCATCAGTTATGATGATGCCATTTGTTATGGGTGGCCCATGGGTACAAAAATTCAGTGGTGGGTGTTCAGAAGCTAAATTGGGGGAGTGGAAGCTCCAGGTAGAGACTATGCTCAGCTTCCAGCCACTAACTGACTCCCAAAAAGCAGACTTTGTACTGGGCTTGTTAGAGGGAGAGGCTAAGAGGGAGATATTGACTCTGGAGAGGCGATGCAGAGATACTCCAAAGAAAATATTTGATGTGTTGTTTGTATTGTATGGTGATAATACTCATGCTCATACTCTCAGGACGCAGTTTTTTAACTGTCGACAAGAACCACAACAGTCACTAAGATCCTTTTCTATTCGTCTGAGAGAGCTCTTCTCCAGGCTAAAGCAGAAAGACGATAAGGGGCTTGGGGAAGGAGATGTACTGCTGCGGGACCAGTTCATTATGGGGCTACGAGAGGGCCCCATTCGCCAGGAGCTGCGCCGGCTGGTGAGAAAGACCCCAGCACTGTCCTTCGATGAGGTCAAAATGGAGGCCCTTGCATTGGAGGAAGAACAGGAGGACGACTGGCCACCTTCTTCCTGCATGGTGGTGGGAAACCAGGTGCCCCGTCCCCAACCCACGGTAATAGACTGGAAACAAGAGTTCAGAAAGGAAACCCTCCAAGAGGTAAAAGAACAGATGGCTCAAATGACAAAGACAATTTTATCAGAAACTCCCCAGTAGAGGTTGGTCTTTGATTTTTTTAACAGATACACTTTCAGCCGCCCTCTAGGGCATGACACAGTCAGTCCTGAAAATTGCAAAAACTTTAAATGTGTCCCCAAGTGGAGTCGCAAAAACCATCAAGCGCTACAACGAAACTGGCACACATGAGGACCGACCCAGGAAAGGAAGACCAAGAGTCACCTCTGCTTCTGAGGACAAGTTCATCCGAGTCACCAGCCTCAGAAATCGCAAGTTAACAGCAGCTCAGATCAGAGACCAGATAAATGCCACACAGAGTTCTAGCAGCAGACCCATCTCTAGAACAACTGTTAAGAGGAGACTGCGCCAATCAGGCCTTCATGGTCAAATAGCTGCTAGGAAACCACTGCTAAGGAGAGGCAACAAGCAGAAGAGATTTGTTTGGGCCAAGAAACACAAGGAATGGACATTAGACCAGTGGAAATCTGTGCTTTGGTCTGATGAGTCCAAATTTGAGATCTTTGGTTCCAACCGCCATGTCTTTGTGAGACGCAGAAAAGGTGAACGGATGGATTCCACATGCCTGGTTCCCACTGTGAAGCATGGAGGAGGAGGTGTGATGGTGTGGGGGTGTTTTGCTGGTGACACTGTTGGGGATTTATTCAAAATTGAAGGCACACTGAACCAGCATGGCTACCACAGCATCCTGCAGCGACATGCCATCCCATCTGGTTTGCGTTTAGTTGGACCATCATTTATTTTTCAACAGGACAATGACCCCAAACACACCTCCAGGCTGTGTAAGGGCTATCTGACCAAGAAGGAGAGTGATGGAGTGCTGCGGCAGATGACCTGGCCTCCACAGTCACCTGACCTGAACCCAATCGAGATGGTTTGGGGTGAGCTGGACCGTAGAGTGAAGGCAAAGGGGCCAACAAGTGCTAAACACCTCTGGGAACTCCTTCAAGACTGTTGGAAAACCATTTCAGGTGACTACCTCTTGAAGCTCATCAAGAGAATGCCAAGAGTGTGCAAAGCAGTAATCAGAGCAAAGGGTGGCTATTTTGAAGAAACTAGAATATAAAACATGTTTTCAGTTATTTCACCTTTTTTTAAGTACATAACTCCACATGTGTTCCTTCATAGTTTTGATTCCTTCAGTTAGAATCTACAATGTAAATAGTCATGAAAATAAAGAAAACACATTGAATGAGAAGGTGTGTCCAAACTTTTGGCCTGTACTGTGCATGGGTTGTCCATTCACACTACTAACCCCACTATTTCATTATAAAGCAAGAGTACAGCTTTGAATTGCATTCAATTAAGTACGCAGGCAAGTTACTTTGCTGGGGTGAAAGAAGATGCATTTACAAAACTTAACTTACTATTCACACAAACAGCTGAGGCAACTGCATCCTTGGCTGTTTCCTTCTTCATTAAGTCCTTATAAAATGGATAGTGTGTGTTGTAGAGCTAAAAACAAAAACAACAACAACAACAACAAAAAAAAAAAACTTCTACTTTGAGGATCAATGTGTTATCCATCCTTGTAGCTCCAGATTTCACAAGAGTTCTGGCCAGTGCTGTCATTTCTCTACATAAAAGTTGTTTGGAACTGCTGTTTTACCAAAATAAAGCTACAATGATATTGTTCTGATGGGCTGTTCATTTGATTAGATAACCCAAAATACAACTATACCATAAACTAGTTAAACAGACATCATGATAGCCTGATATTATGATGATAGATTACCAAAATGCAGTAATATGGTGTATGAGAATAAGGTGCATGACACTTACAGTTTGGTAACTCATAAATGGAAACTGCAACTGCTGATACAGAGCTACAAGTTGCCTGCAAATGCACCATCTCACAAAAGTGGATAAATATCAAAGTCAGGTGAGTATTTGGACTTGAAAATTAAGATATTCACAATAACAAAATGCAGCAATTAATTAAATATGTCTTGCCTGATGTGAAAAAGTATGTTTAGCCAAAAGTGCATTTTTTCTGTACTTTCTGCCTGCAGCATGTGGAAAAAATAGGCTCTGCAGCTTAAGTAGGAAAGAACACTACTTATGCAAATTTCAGGCAGTGAGTGAAAGGGTCAACAAATGAAAAGCTGGTGTATGTTTGGTTGGCATTGCCACAACTTTTCAGATACACACCATCAAGGCAACCAGAATTTTTCAAGCGAAGCATTACAAGTGTATACCTGATGTCACTGGGCATTCACTGTCACAGAATCAGAAAGAGCTGCAGCAGAAGGCAACAAGCTCAATTGGTGGTACTGTTAGGGCAATTTGCAGGGATCTGACGAGTGTGACGTCCGCGGGGAGGCCAGGGGTGCTGGTCTTGAACACAGATGGAATTCCTTGTTATTAAAAGTAAACCTTTTTCTGGTGCAAGTGAACTCTTAAATGACTCTCTATCAGAAACTTTACTGGGCAACCTGTCCAACATACACAGTGTTATTTGTGACTTTGTTAGCTCAATGTTGGCCAGTTCACAGACACTCACAGACACTCACACTCACAGACACTCACACTCACACACACACACACACACACACACACACACACACACACACACACACCACAGTAACAAGACCTTGTTGCTGTGTGGTGCAAGCAGAGCTAGCATTATTAGAGATAGATTCATACACAAATGGCATGGCATGATGTTGTGAATGGCAGGTCATTCATGGTTTGTGTGTTATTGTGTCATTTTGCAGTTCACACCGTTGGTGCTGTGGACACCATAGCGAGCATAAACCAGCCTTTAACCTAACGCTACCTGGCAATGACCTCTGTGACCTCAAAAACACACTTTTGGCCATAACTTAAGAATTCGTGTGCTAATTATGACAAAGTTTCACACAAATGTCAGATACACTATAATGATTTCATGACATTTTGTATCCAAAAGGTCAAAGGCTAAATTCACTTTTACATCAAAATGGACTGCAAAAACACTTTTCTGGCTATTATTCCAGGGTTTCATTGTATCAGCAAGTGGAACAAGGGAGATGGGCAGCCAGTGCATGGCATATCAGCACAAAAGCAAACACAACATTCATACATTCCACCACCACCTAGCCTACAGCGGATGTGTTGCGGCTGAAAGCCATCCTCTCAGCGTTCAAGCAGAAACTATTCGCTGCAGTGATTGGTTAATTCCGTTGTCAGTATTTCATGACGTATGGCCCAGTACCCGCCTAACTCCCTCCGGACAATCCAAGCTAGCATCAACAACAGATTCCTACAGGAGCCGCAGATTGAATATGTCGATGTGCGTTTTTTCCCCCTTTCCTCGTTCATTTGATCTAGGTGGTGGGTGAAAATGTCTAGGCGGTGCGCCTAAGAAATTATAAGGCAGGGAAAACCCTGTATTCTATGCCAAAACTCAGCATTTTCACTTCACTTCCTCTACTCTTCACTTCCTCAAGCTCATTGGTTGCACTGATACTGAGCTTCAGGTCATTAATGTTGCACCATGTGACAAAGCTCTCTATCAGCCCTCTGTACTCTTCTGTAAAAATAGTCTCTAAGTGAACGGAATTATACATGTTAGTATAGTGATAACTTTCATTTCGCCAAAAATTACACTTAGTAAAGTCTTCAGTACAAATATTAGATAAGTCTGAACAGACATGGATGTAAACTTGATTGGTTGGCAGAGGCTTACAACTGTGAAGCAGTATATGTAGTTTAAACTGTCCTTTGTGCACACACACAATAATAAATTGGCTCTCTTTAAAGCAGAGAGTTACACTATATTACCAAAAGTATTCGCTCACCTGCCTTTGCTCATACTATGAACTGAAGTGCCATCCCATTCCCAACCCATAGAGTTCAATATGATGTCGGTCCACCTTTTGCAGCTATTACAGCTTCAACTCTTCTGGGAAGACTGTCCACAAGGTTGAGGAGAGTGTTTATAGGAATTTTTGACCATTCTTCCAAAAGCGCAGTGGTGAGGTCACACACTGATGTTGGTCGAGAAGGCCTGGCTCTCAGTCTCCGCTCTAATTCATCCATGCACTGGTGCACAGTCATGTTGGAAGAGGAAGGGGCCCGCTCCAAACTGTTCCCACAAGGTTGGGAGCATGGAATTGTCCAAAATGTTTTGGTATCCTGAAGCATTCAAAGTTCCTTTCACTGGAACTAAGGGGCCAAGCCCAGCTCCTGAAAAACAACCCCACACCATAATTCCTCCTCCACCAAATTTCACAGTCGGCACAATGCAGTCTGAAATGTACCGTTCTCCTGGCAACCTCCAAACCCAGACTCGTCCATCAGATTGCCAGATGGAAAAGCGTGATTCATCACTCCAGAGAACGCGTCTCCACTGCTCTAGAGGCCAGTGGCGGCGTGCTTTACACCATTGCATCCGACGCTTTGCATTGCACTTGGTGATGTGTGGCTTGGCTGCAGCTGCTCGGCCATGGAAACCCATTCCATGAAGCTCTCTGCGTACTGTACTTGGGCTAATCTGAAGGTCACATGAAGTTTGAAGCTCTGTAGCAATTGACTGTGCAGAAAGTCGGCGACCTCTTTGCACTATGCGCTTCAGCATCCGCTGACCCCTCTCCGTCACTTTACGTGGCCTACCACTTCGTGGCTGAGTTGCTGTTGTTCCCAAACGCTTCCATTTTGTTATAATAGAGCTGACAGTTGACTGTGGAATATTTAGGAGCGAGGAAATTTCACGACTGGATTTGTTGCACAGGTGGCATCCTATGACAGTTCCACGCTGGAATTCACTGAGCTCCTGAGAGCGGCCCATTCTTTCACAAATGTCTTGTTTCACAGTCTGCATGCCTGAGTGCTTGATTTTATACACCTGTGGCCAGGCCAAGTGATTAGGACACCTGATTCTGATCATTTGAATGGGTGAGCGAATACTTTTGGTAATATAGTGTATGAATAGCATCATCATCAGTATATAAAATAATAATGTAAAGATGTCCTAAGGAGGATGAGGGATCCTATAACTTTTCATTATAAAGGTCTGCTTGAGGCAAACATCATGCCCACAACCCACAAAAACTACCTCATAAACATCCTAAATATCCTTTGCTTAATCCTTAACATTGTAAAAGCTCCAAACAACTACAAAGTGAATGATTTATTACAACAATAAGATGGATGACTAATTGGTAAGACATCCTAGAAAGGTAGCTCAAATAAAAAAGAAAACATTTTACAGAGTCATTTCAAAATATCTGTCTGTAATGATTAACTGAACTTGAAAGAATACACTGAGTTTTGGGATATAAGCTCTTTGATCAGTGTATTGTTGTGCTATACTGAACACAGAAACTGAAACTGCTGCCAGCCTTTGATCAACTGCAAGATGATGAAAGAACTTATTGACAAAAACTATGCATTACACATTATATTAATGAGGTATCATAGGAGGGGAACACAGTGTAAACAGCTGGCAGAGGCTTTCAACCTTTAGCCACATGTGAGATGGCCACCACAAAAAAAACCTGTTTGTTTTCGATTATTTTCAGGTTTCTTGGGGGTTTTGATACATTCTTATTTGTGTTTTCTTTAATTCATTATCTCAGCACTCAAATGTTGCTTCAGTGTTTTGTTTTTGGATGTTTCAACATACAAATCTCCCAGATCTTGGACTTTTAGACCTACAGGTTCAAGTTCATGTATTTATATAGCTCTTCATCACAAGTATGTCTCAAAGAACTATACAGAGGACGAGCCTACATAGACCTGAACTGATTGACAATCATAAAACATAATGATGAAACACAAAGACAATAGGGTCATTCCATGTCATTTCACCAAATTTTCAGGACATCCCACGCACTTGGGTCTCAAAAAATTCTGAAAAATTCACTAGTTGTTCCTTATGTATCCAATAGGCACACTGTAAAATTTTAGTTTACTCGGATGGATACTTTTTGAGATACGGCCAATTTAGTGAGGGGAGTATGTGTTGATTTTGGTGAAATTTTCACGCGTCCTTATTTTTCCTCCATTTTCAGGTGTCAATATCTCAGGAACTACACCACATAGGAAACTGAAATTTGGTATGATAATACACCTCCACCTACTTTCTCAGAATATACAATATATATCTGTCATACATCATAACTGGTAGGCATACCCGCACCTCAAAAATGGAAAAAAAATTATGCAGGTTTTGTGGTCAATCATGTTTGGGCCTTCAAAAAAAAAAAAAAAAGGACATGCCAAAATCGCACCAAAATCAACACATACTCCCTTCACTAAATTGGCCGTATCTCAAAAAGTATTCATTCGAGCAAACTAAAATTTTACAGTGTGCCTATTGGATGCATAAGGAACAACTGGTGAATTTTTCAGAATTTTTTGAGACCCAAGTGCGTGGTGAAATGACGTGGAATGACCCAATAAGCAATAGCTTATGACAGGCCACAGTGTATTGTGATGTAATAACAATATATCACAGCCTGGAGTGAGCTAGTGCTTTCATAAAACGGTTAACAAGTATGGTAACATGAAAGTTACAGACACGTTCAAATTTAAACTGTTTTTATTAACATTTCTGTAGAGCCTTCATAAAGCATTGTTCTTACAAATAAATGCACCCTCATGGCAACCTGCACATAGTGCAAGGCGGCAGTAACACAAACATATACACATATGTGTGTATATGTAATATAAAATAATAGTCCCACTTTGTCCAGTCACTGAGTTTTGGTCTGCAGTAGCTCTGAAGAGAGCTTTCGCACTTGTGGCCACTTACAGCCATAGTCTTTCTCATGTCAAGACCCACATCAGGTAGTTTCTGAATCGTGGTGCAGTGGAGGCAGTGGTTAGTGTATTTCTGCTGCATTCCTGCTTGCCTGCATATTCTGGACAACACTGTTGCAAGACAACTGACTCACGAGTGTACCTGTAACACAAAGCAAATTACACTTTTTACATTTTGGTTTAGGTCATTAACAGCCAGGATAACCAATAACCTCACATATAGTTATAAATAAATTTTAATAGCTCTATGGCACCCTAATCTAAGCTAAAAGAATATGCACTAGGACTACTTACCAAACACCATGGACAGTGCACATCACTTTTCTTTTTGGGCTAGTCCGGCCGAGGGTAGGTGAAGATGAAACTGGGCAGAGAGGATCGCCAGGAAGTTCAAACATGAATCCTGTTGTGCTCTCTTTATTATTCTCTTGTGGGTCATTGTGATTCTTTGTATGCTCATTAAAGGCCAGTGTTGCATACTTAAGCCCGTTTTCAGCTCTTTTGATGGTGAATGACGTGGGTTTGAGCTGCCGGTTACCCTCATTTCCCCTGCACCTGAGGTGTAGTTGAACATCAAACCACACTTTGTTTACTAACCCCTCCGGAGTGCTGGGATCTAGCACCTTCTTTATCGCTTTGAAGCCGTCTTCTGACTTGACACATGATGAACTGTCATGTCGAGTCCTTACTTTCCAAGGGTTTTCACTACGCCAGCGAATACACTGTTGCATGTTGTAAACTCTGTGTCTTCGAGGACCACCACATTAATGACCCACCACTGAGTGGTGGGTCATGAATGTCTTGGTTAAGTGCTGCACAGAGACCAAAATAGCTGCTCAGGCCATAGAGGTCTCGCACAATTTCACTGACCCCCTCTTTTGACAGTGTCTTAAGGTCTAAAACTACACATTTATCCTTACACCAGTCCTCTCATTTCAATTTTTCCTCAGTTTGTTGACCTCCTTTTCATGTATGCATGTTGACTTTTAGGTTCAGCAGGTGACAACCCCACCCCCACCCCCCAAAGATATGCAATCCTCAATCTACTCCTCCAAAGTAAGGCCACCATGGATGCTGAAGCTGACTGTTTGCTGGCTAACTAACTAGTTTGTTGGGATACCCCCCCCCCCACCTCCCTCAGTTTAAATGAAATTTATATAAAAAAAAAAAAAGTGAGTGAAAGAAAAGAAGTACTAGTCTGCTGTCATAAAAGCAGCAGGTGGAAGACAAACATCTGTGTGGGCATACTCGCTCACAAACACAAGCCCATGGCCCTGTGCACACATACAACTCTGTTCCTTTATATAGTACAGTGCAGGTTTAATTTGGTCCTGTACATTTACAGTGAGAAATAGTGAGAAACCATATTTCACTCCTCAAGTATGTTAAAATTTTGCAGCATCTACAGTATGTATTCAAAAATAAACAGTCATCTTCATTAATCAGGTGGTGGTGTAACTTGTGAATATTTACCTTTCCTAACAGATTCCTTTTCTAAGGCTTTGTTTACATTCCATGTCCGAGGTACATACTGCAACGCTTTTTGCTTAGAGCTTGCTCAGTGAATACTGTAAGCAAACTAAATGAAGCCACCAAGCAAAATATCATTTGCTGCAATATTTATATATTTTTGTATTTTTATATAGAGATAATGCATTTTAGATGAAATGTTGATCTGAAACTTCCAGTACTGTCCACTGTGTAACAGGATTAATATTTGATTCAGAAATAAAAACAATGTTATTTACTTGAAATCAGACCAAGTGGCAACCTAGAGGCAACTGTTAGCAGTAAACACAAAATGAGCTTGTGTTGAGCTCTGACTAAAAATAAAGGTAAGAGACACAGCATGACCAAAAGTCTGGAGTGCACAGCCTCTATAGCACTTCAGGGAGGTGGCGGAAAGGTGCAGGAAAATAATATGGGTGGGTGGGCTTTGGGTAGTGAGAGAACAAGAATATTCCCATAAGAGCTTTTGTTATGATGTCTCAATCCCCCAACCCTCGCCCACCTATTTTGGTCTCCAGAGTGAGTCCCCCGACACCAACCCCCGTCATTCCTCCAAGTGTAGTATTTTTCTTTCTGCAACAGTGTCACAAGTGGCCAGGCATGGACATGGAACAAGGTGAGACCTTTTGGATTGATTGCAGTAAACACTGGTGGTGCTCTTCACAAGAGATCAAACTGCACTCACACACACCTGTTTTTCCCGTGGGATGCACATACTGCCGCATGCAATAATTATTGAAATGACTTCTCACTCACTCGACGGCTCAAATCTGGAATCATACAGCTAGAAAATATTCATTAAAGACAAAACTGTAATACCAATCTTATGTAGGAGTGAATATGCGTGTGCATATATGAGTGTTTGTACTTGTGTTCAGATTGTGTGTGTGTGTGAGAGAGAGAGAGAGAGAGAGAGGGAGGGAGCATG
Source organism: Myripristis murdjan (assembly GCF_902150065.1). Classification (NCBI taxonomy): domain Eukaryota; kingdom Metazoa; phylum Chordata; class Actinopteri; order Holocentriformes; family Holocentridae; genus Myripristis; species Myripristis murdjan. Next base: position 16,449,733 of record NC_043982.1, read on the forward strand.
GCAAAGAATGAAGAGAGGAGAGATGCAGAGAGGGGCATTAAACAATCTAGGGTGGGAAAAATACAGCACAAGAAACACAAAGTGAATCAGAAGGAGGCAACAGTTGTTCTATCTGTGAAATACTCATGTTAAAGCATAAGCTGTGCCCTATTCCTTGCAGTCACCTCCTGCTCTGTCTTTTTCTCATTGTTATCTCAGAGACAGGTGTGGCAGAGAGGCACCCAAAACATAGGCAGGAGAGAGGATGATGGGTGAGATCACAGTCCATCATAATTTTCTGAGACAAATCGGTCCCACCGGGAGACAGCCCTAATAACTCCACTCCTGTATTTTTTTCCCTTACAGCCTCCAGAATGCTTCAGGGAATTAATGAGGATTGTAGCTCGCTACCTGCCACCACGCTGGCCAGCTGCTGCGTCCGGGTGATGGGGTAGACACTGCGTGCCTCCACAATGGCTGAAGCTATTTTCCTGGCGTGTCTTTCCTCCCCGTATGTAGTGAGGATGGACGCAAGAGCCTGTTGATCTAAGGCATTCACAACGTCAGCAGCGCAGGGCATGTTGGGGTACCTACGCACAAAGAAGAGCCCAATTAAGGAGCTTGACGTCAGGTCCTTGCTGACAGTGGCAAATCCTGACAACTCTGAGATAAAGCTGGAAACCTATATGGCTGACAGTTGTGAGTAAAATGACTGAGGGGAGAAGAAAGGGAAAAAAAACAGCTTGTGCAACAACTAACAAAGGTGTTTTTGTCTTAGCTGCTGGGTGACTACTTTGAGCTGATATTGGAAATCACTACAATAAATTCTTTCAGCCATTTTGACAGAACATTTGAGTTTCTGTGAAGCAATATATACTTGAAAGAATTCATGGTAGTATAACATCTATCTGTCTCTCTATTTCTCTATCTATCTAACATCTCAGTGAAGTCTGCTTAAAAATATTTATAATGCCTAAACAAAAGTTCCAGCTATCAGTTACATGGCACAGTCATTAGAGCCAATTTAACTTATTAACACCATTTGTCAGCTTCTATAAGGTGTTCATGGGCAGTGCAAAAGAACAGAGCAATTTAAACACAACACAACTGAAGACATGCTTTGAGGATGAAAATTTGATTTCTTCATTCTCTTCATTATGTATACAACCTTTTAATTTTAAATTAGTTACTACTGGCTTAACATGATATTATAATTTACTTACATGGCAAGTAAAACATTAATTACTTATATTCCATATAGTAGGTAGAGAGTAGGCAGACTTGTAAAATGTTTATAATGACTAAATCGCTTATCTTAACAGAATAGTCTAAGAGCCTTACTAGTGGTCTGCAGACCAGGACAAATTGATTTGGGCTGTCTGAGTAAATGACTTGAGTCAGTGACATTGTAATGTCTGGAGGCCTGTGCTGTTAGTAATAGGACTAAATACTAAGTTTGTAGTGGTGGAAAGTATGTTGTAAGTATGATGGTATGTTTACACCTGAGTAAATTCTTCCCAGAAAATCTAAATTACAAGAATACCGTGCCTGTGCTACTTTACAGTGAACACATGACAGAAGCTACAGTGTGCCATAATTTAACATTGTGCTACTTAACTCTGCAATGCTTCAGTAAAGCATTCTTGCTCTTAGCAGTTACCCTTTTCCTTTTTCTACTTTGTTGTCTACACACATTTCTAGGCTGCTGTTGCTCTTCAGAGGTTACACATGCAGTAAATATGTTCTATAGCATAAATGCAGGGTCAGCAGATGAAAACAAATGTCTTGCTTCAAACTGCGTAGTAAACATGTGTTTATACATTATGTCTACCATGTTTATACTGAAAGAAATGGCAAACCTGATGATTCATTGCCATAGCCTTATATTGTCTAAAACAGTGGTTCTCAATCTCTTTTGCTTGTGAACCCATTAAAACACACCAGTGCCTGCTCGCTACAGGTTGCATATGCAGAGTGGTGAACAGTCCATCTGTTCAGGCTGTTTCATTTGCTTAATTATTAGAAGAGGCATCACATTTTAAAACTGCTCAGTATTTCACAAGAAAACAGAAAAAAAGAGTAACATGAAAAAAAAACAACAAAAAAAAAAAACGATAATGATAATTTTGCATATTAAAAATGTTTTTTTTCCCCCTTTTGCTCATGTCTTAATCATCTTGTGATCCCCCAAAACTATCTCATGATTATCTCATTATCTCATGTTTGAGAAGCATTGCCCTAAAAGATATGAACGCTGATAAGCACACTAGTAAATCAGATTTTGGCAGTTACCAGATTATAAAAATGGTCATATAAACAGAATAGAGGAACAGTGAAACACTAACTTTGGCTAAACACTGGTAAACCATCATTTATCCGTGGTGCCCAAAACACATGTTTACTATAGTAGCCTATGTAGTTTGGAGAGACATTTGTTCACATCAGATGAGCCTGAATCTAGGTTACTGAAAATATTTACTTCATGTGTAACCTGTGAGGATCTACAGCAGCCTAGAAACGTGTGCAGGCAACAAGCCCAAGCAGAAACGACAAAGGAGGGTGTTAATAAAAAAAAGAGACTGCTTGAGTAAAGCATTGCACAGTTATGTGGTGAAAACTTAAGTTTTGTCATAACTTCTCCATGTCATGTCATGTGTTTACAACCATGGCATGTGCATATTTTATTTGTTCTGGGAAGAATTTACTCCAGTGTTACATCGTCCCACCACTACAAACTTAGTGCTTAGTCCTAACACTAACAACAAAGGCCTCCAAAAAGGACAAAAAGGTAACAGGACTGTTAGACTCTGATCTGGGTTATATTACCAAATTTCCCCCTGAGGACAAATAAAGTATGATTGATATTTTGGTAATACCAATCAGATATTAACTGAGGTGAATAGAAAGTGAATCAGGACTTTATTATTGGACGTGTGTAACTATTTATATACATTTACAAGTCCACTTAATCCAGTGGGAAGTAAAACTCAGTAACATGACATGATGCATCTTAAGTTAAAATGAGAAATGGACAATAAATAAATAAATAAATAAATAAATGCATACACACACACACACACACACACACACATATGTATGTATATATATATATATATATATATATATATATACATACAGATAAAGGTGATATGAAAAAACAGATAAAGGTGGTCTTTTTTCTCATAGTGACATCTGTGTGATTCTTGAATAAGTTATGATGGGAGCACAATGATTCAAGGCTGGTTTGACACATTAGACCCCTGTTTAATTGTACTCGTGGAAATAAGTTAAGTTGCACTACAAATACATGTAAATTGTAAATAATTTATATTTGATTTAAAAAGTGAAAAAGTGTGTAGATTTGTTGTGGTTGTGAGTTTGGTTGGGAGGCTATTCCACTGTTTTATGGCAGTGAAGATGAAAGATGATTTACCAAAAGCAGTCTTAGGTTGTGGGATCCTGCACGCCCCCTGAGTAGTTGATCTAGTGGCTCGGGTCATTATTTCAGAGTTCAGAGTCACAAACTGTCTCAGAGGGGGAGGAGCATCATTATGGATGATCTTAAACAGTAGCCGAACATTTGAGTACATGATCAAATTTTCAAAAGTCAGCATCTTATACTTATCAAGAATATGACAGTGATGATAGTTTCGGGATTTCTTATCATGGGTTTTGAGGGCGTTTTTGTATAGTGATTCAAGAGATCGTTGTGTTGTTTTGCCTGCTTGTGACCAACTTGACATGCAGTAAGAAAGGTGAGAGAGTATCATTACATTCAGGTATGTATTTGATGCTTCAAGTGTCAGAGAACTCCTTATGTGTCGGTAGTTAGCCATGTTGAACTTCAGCGAGTTAGCTAGTTTTTTCGCGTGCTTCTTAAAGCTTAAGGTCGGGTCAAGTGTGACTCCTAAATATTTAATTTCACGTACATTCTTAATAGTTTGCCCATTTACATAAATATTTGGGCAATCTCTCAACTCATAACGGTTTGTGAAATACATGCTTACAGTTATGGAGTAACATAACATATGGAGTCATGTTATGTTTTCATGATTAAATATGTAGTTTGGTTATACTGAAATGATGTATTTTCTATTTCCCATATAGTCCTGCACCAGTTGCAATTGCATAAACTATTCATAAGCACCATGCACATAGACTTGTATATATTGGTTGTAGCCCCATGGACAAAGTGGCCGAAAATAAATGAATAAATAGAATAAATTAAAATAAAACAAAATAAAAAATAAAATAAAATAGAGGATTGTGAAATAGTTGTTTTCCCCAAAACTATGAGCAAATGCACGAAGTGTTAATAAGATGTTAAAGATCAGGAATACAGGGTTGCTACATGCTGCTGTCTTTATATATTAACAGAAAACTGCATTAGTACTGACTGCACATCTGGTTTCAACCTGACTGAGTGATGGCTGACTCAGCAACAACAAAATCACAATTCTTTCAGCAGTACCTTGGTCTCCCTGTGATACATTACAGAGGCTGACTCATCAGATTTATTTTTTTAAGCTTGACACCAGTAGAGATTACTAGAGCAGCATTTTTAATATAATCATGGGCTTATAACACTGAAATGCACTCATTTGGACTTTCTCTTCTGTCGGCGACCTCTACTCGGAAACTTTTGTGCTTGGGCCGAACACTCAAGAGCTGTGTATTCCTTCACTGGGTTCAAATGTCAAATGTGCACACTCCAAGTGACAGTTTGACTCTTTTTAATGGGATGTGTTGACAAGAGTGAAGTATCAAGACTGGCATACTGGGCCGACACCAGTTGGATTCCCCTGGATAGACAATTTCCACTTTAGATGAGGACCAGTAATTAATCCTGTGGAAATTAATATGGATTAATAAAGCCAATATAGATCATACAGAGCTTACTTAATCAATCTAATCTTCCAAAGTAGGGTCTGGTCAGACTAGACTTGAATTTCCATCTTGAGTTGTAAGACATTGCCTTTGAGGGGTGATGAGGAAGCGCTGCGTGTTAAGTTGCATCCTCTAACACCTTGAACGGGCAGGTAGACGGGTCAAGGCTATGTTTCTGGATCACAGCAGTGCGCTCAACACCGTACAGCCTCATCTGCTGTTCAACAAACTGATGAATCTTGAAACCAATTCTATTCACTTAGTTAATTGTGTCTCTGGTCATTTCACTGACAATATTTTTGTTTGCTGACTGTATTGCAATAGAAGCTCCGTGCACATTTCCCGACAGACACCAGCACCACTAGTTGGCGCTCCCTGGAGGTGTGCCTTGACTTGCTGTAATGAATGGAGAACTGCATTAGAGCTGGGCAATATATCAATGTTATATTGATATCCTGGTATAAAACTAGACATCATGTGGGATTTTGGATATCATAATATTGTGATATGGCATAAGTGTTGTCTTTTCCAAGTTTTAAAGGCTCCATTACAGTACACATATGCAATTTTCTGAATATAGTAGTCTGTTCTAGCTGTTCTATTAATTGCCTCCTGTTTGGTCATCAAATCCACATTACTACTGAATGTTGATCAAAAATCACATTGTGTAAATATTAGTCAATCCTTACAGTACTGTCACAATATCAACATTGAGGTATTTGGCCAAAATATCATTTGTTATAGGTTATTATTATTATTATTATTACAGTGTTTCAGGCAGAACTTTCTTCAGGGTTCAAATCCTCAAGACGGCTCTGCCTGGCACATCAGCTCGTGAATAAACCTGAGTAAAGGAGTTGGACTATGCAGTCTTCCCCCAAGTCTTTTCCCAAGGCATGCCTCAAAGGTGTGAACTATCCCTGCCACTATACATACTGTAGATAAATGAGTGTCATATCCTGCTTAATTTTTTTTCTTAAATATGGTGATGACGCTGTTAGCTGGGTTTTGAAGGTCAGATGAGTCATCTCTAGTGTGCTAAGCAAAAAAAAAAAAATAAAAAAAAAATAAGTATTTCATTCAGTGGTACAGGTGAATGGAAGAACTTGAGAGATGATTCGTGATCTCAAAAGGGATCAAACAAAGGTGCCATACACAAAGATCCATAGGAGTGCAGTTCAGCAGGTACAGTCTTATACATATTTTGGCATGGAGACTGACAACAAATTGAACAGGGAAAAAGGTAAGAAACTTTGTACAAAACTCAGCTGTTTTCAAGGCTGATAGCCACAATAGCTGGTTTATACATGTGTTTTCCAGAATACTGTCATTTGGGTTGACTTGCAAGTGCAAGATCAAGTTGGCAGCAGAGGTCATTGGGCTCAGTAAACGGGATCAGTAGACCAGATCTACAGTGATGTCATTCTTAAAAAAGTCAAACACATGCTAAATGACCTGTCCACCTTCTCCACTCAAAATCGTGTAGGAGCAGCCAAAACCAAACAAAATGCAGAAATCGACAATGCAAAATGTTTTGTGCATGACCAAATCACAAAGTGCTGGAACTCTTATGTTCCTGTTCGGTTTATTAGGAAGGTGGATGGGAGTTATGTTTTTACCTTTGTTTGTTTGTGAGCATGATAATTCAACAACTTATGGACAGATTTGGATAAAAATTCATGGAGGGACTGGTAATGAGTGAAGGATGATTTTGACAGTATCTAGGTCACAGGTCAAGGTCAAGGTCAAAATTGACTTTATGGACAATATCTCCATAGCAAACTATAGCAGAGAGATGCAGCTAGGTGCTGATGGAGATGATTGAATCCTTGCAGAGGATTGTGCAGGGTGGTGGAGGTTGCTGTCTCTGCCTGCTCTTGTTATTATTTTTCATGCAGTGAAAGTGTCTGTATCACAAAAACTGGAAGAGCTGGAAAACCCGAACTTGGCAGGTAGGTTCTGTTGTGTGGGTAGGACCTTATTTACACAAATGTGTTACACTTACAGAGGCGCTATAAATCATGAATGCCTAATGCTATTATGGCCAAATTTGGAGGTAATGTGCAGGTGTGTACTCTGATGCACCATGCCAATTTTGGTGGCATTTGACCCACAAGTGGTGTTATAACAGCTGGATTAATTTTAAATGGTCATAACTCAATAGCCCTTAGTCACAGACAATTGATTTTTTTTTTTTTTTTTTTTATTACACCCCTTAGGTCAGTACACCTCAAATCATGCAGAACATGCATGCTAACCCTAACCCTAACCCATTTAACAGTTCTCTGTGTGTGGTTGATTTAGGGAGAATTTTTGTTACTGGAATTGTGCACCTTTTTGTGATGGGCCACACTCACCACCATACTCCCTTTTGGCCAGTTGGTGTGATTTGTCGGTGTCCATTTGTTATGCATCTTTTCGTGATAGGCCATACCCACTGTCACGCTCCATGGCTCATGACAAGTCTTCCATAAACTCTTACGGAGTTACGGAAACAGCCTGCTAACAAACAAACAGAGGGAACGGGATGAACCACCATCCAATTCCATTGGGGATTGTACATATAGACACACAGTATCCTATAGAAACTAGAACAGCCAGGGCTGTGCTTGCCAGACCCTGTGCCTGGCAATACTCAGATGTCACCACTAGGTGGCTTCAGTAGATTAGTTCTGCTGCTTCCCTAGCGATGCTTAACGTTGCCACTAGCAGGCGCCACTCTCTTATTTCTGAAAAAAGTCCGTAAGTCTATAGATCAGTAAGTCAGTGAGTGACATAACGATTTTTTTGGCCTTCCCTCCAAGCAGAGATGCGGCAGTTAATTAGTGTGTGTATAGTGGCTATGTCCACTAATAAATAGCCTAGCAATACCTAATAATAGCAACAAATAGCTCATGAATTATTTGGCATTTGTATGTGATAAACCTTTTACGGTATATATTTGTGTTTCTTTACAACAGTACAACAAGTATGAATCAGTGATACACTGCCTGGAAAATGCCACTTTTCAAACCCCATGAGGGTTTTTCACATTTCCCTGTTTATTTGATTTTGTATCATTTATAACGTCTCCTATATGTGTAAATAAACAAACCGAACAAAACCAACACAATGTGCTAATATATACTGTCAACATGTTTAAAAGAATTACACATCAGTGTTAATTTAAGTGTCAAATAATTTTTGTCATAGTTTTTGTCAATCAAAATGACGTAATAATTTAATAAAAAATAATTTATGATGACAAAAGCTATAATGAAATCTACTGACACTTTTGTCAATGAATAAAAACAAGACATAAGTGTTAGGGAGGGACGATTTGGGAAGTGATCCGATCAGAACTAATTTTAGGAGGGCCAAGATGGGAAGAGATCCAATCAGATCTTTTCTTCATGTGTGGCAGGGAGCGGGAAGTTAGGTGCACGGGGCGAGTATTTCCATGTCAATGTACTTAAGTCAGAAAAGTAAATTATAGTAGACTGTCAAAGACTATGTGTGGGAATTTCTAACACATAAACAACACCTGAGTCTTGATTTCATATTACATTCAAGCATTTCTGCATTTCAGTAAACCTCTTTAGCTGTTAGTTGTGATTATCACTGGCTCTAAATGGCAGTATGAAGTACCGACATGGCTCCATGAATATGTGTGAGCAAGAGTCTGAGTCATCAAATCAACCTTGAATCAACATGCAGCTCCCACAGATCTTTAAGATAGACAGAAATAACTGAAATAGATCATAATGCCTATCAATTTTACTTGAAATTAATACATTTATCACTAGAGGACTGAGAGCTTTGCCTGTAAATGTACTTCTGAAGATCTGAAAGTTCTAAGATCAAGTTTAATTAAGGATTTTCACATCCTCTCAAAATGTGCGGGGTAAAATTAACCAGTTTCAAGTGGTCAAAATCTTGATTAAAAAAAAAAAAAAAACATTTAAAGCAAATTAGGCTACACATACTTACAAGGTTTGGGTGAAAATACATAAAAGTTGATTAGTTTAGTAGTTCTTGAGTTTTGCAGCACAACTGGATGGCAATGTCTTAGAGTGTGTGTCCTCTGCACAACTACCAGAGCAAACTGACATTAACTGGCAGCAGCAAACGTGGAGCACAATCCAGGCTGATGTATAGAAGGTAGTGTTTAAGGCATGGCTAACTGTGCTTCAGTCTGTTAACCCTCTTGGTGTCACCTTCCTTTAATCTAAGGTTCTTCATTCCAGGTAGGCCTAATGTTGGTGCAATATGAACTGGAGCCTACGCCGTACAGCTCTTACCTCTCTCCATCCATCCTCATGTCCAAGGGACCATCCATGCTGAGGGAAAAGCCTCTCTCTGACTGATCCATCTGCATGGAGGAGCAGCCTGCATCCAAGAGGACAGCATCGACACCACCCAGCTTAATCTTCATCTTGAGCAACAAGGCCTCAAGTTCGCTGAAACGGCCAAGCAACGGTTGCAGTCGACCACTGGAGAAAGGATGACAGGGAGGATAAAGGTGAGAACTAAACTACAACACATTTGTTCAATATGTTGAGTCATTCCTTCATCACATTTAATTGTTGCTGTTGGTTTTACACAGTATTTTTGATTCAAAATACTTTTCAAAACAAACAAAACAAAAACAGGGGTTGCTCGTCCTCTGACAGTGTGGACACATGTACAACAAATAATTGAAGCACTGGCCTATTTTTAGCATCTCTAGAGCGTCAGTCATTGACAGGTTTTCCATGCTTTCTGCCCATAAAACTGAGTCTCAGTTGTCTCTCAGTAACTCACACAAAACACTGACTATCCCAATCATATTTACCCTGTCTGCACTGTCTGTGCGTCATTCAACTGTAATTCTGATATACCTACAGGCACCTCAAGTCCACAAAATGTTCACAGTTGCAAATTTATGCATAACACAATTAATCTGTCATGGTCACTTCTGTATATGCAAGGTAGATGCAACAACATAAATGTAAAAGGTAATGTCATTAGGGGAAGACTGAATTAAAATTTAGATACAAGCAACAATTGACAGGGACCAAGCAAAATAAGCTGTCTTTATCTACATGTGAACGTCAGAAGAATTTGAATTTGAACGTATGCCATTTTAACATTGAAAGGAATGTGGGGAACGTTGAAAGGAAAGTTGTGCGGGACATGAAACTAGAGTTGGTGGGGTCAATACGAGGAGCAATTCTTCAGATAGTCCAACCTATATTAAATGCCTACAAAATAGCCTAATATTTTGTCTTTAATGCCTTCACTTGTTAATCAATTAACTCATGACTTTAGATGCATCATCCAGACAGTGTTTTAGTGCAGCATGACCAAAATCTTGCACTGCAGATTCAATGGTAACTTTTTTGTACTGGACAGCTGTTCAGATTTGCACCAAAGATTTATAATTGATTTAATTTTTTGGTTTGCTATTTATATTTAATACCAAACATAAAGGTCATCTCACTTTGAATTACTGTTTTGTTCACAAAATCAGGAATATGTGTCATTTACATTTTACTGAATATTTCAAGGGAATCTTTGTTACTTTCCTGCCGAGCATGTTATTTATTTATTTATTTTGCAGTTGTGTGTTGTGCAATTATAAATAATTCTAAAAGTTATTATTTATTAGTATTTTGTCATATTGTTGTGTACCACAAAAATACCCTGCAAAATTGTGATACCATTTTAAGGCCATTTCATCCACGCCTAGTGGCTAATTCTCCATATATGTTTTAGTCAGCATGACTTAATTTACATCACATCAAAGCCACCTTAACTCACTGTCACAATTTTTTCTTAGATTAAAAAAAAAAACAAAACAAACAAAAAACAAAAAGCAAAACAAAACAAGAATTTTAAAGAAAACAAATCACAAATAATCTGTCATGGTTCCGCAATGGTCGTTCTTAGTAACACATCACAATCAATGAATAGCCTGTGACCCATTTTTTTCCCTTTATCATCAACAAACACTGATATCTGATCCAAAGTGAGCCATTATAATTGTCAAGCAAAACAAAAATGCTTTGATTGTTTAAACTTTTAATTGTAGTCTCTGTCTGGACCAAAGGGGCTGCTGCATGGAATAACATGTTGCCAGGAGGTCTGCTTTTAAATAACACAGGCTTTCTCGTCTTCTGATTGATATTTTGAAAACAACCAAACTGTTTCCTTGGAGTCCTAGGAAGTCCCTTGCCAATTGATATCCTTGGTTGTCTGTGACAGACCAAGACCCTGTGTGTTTACTCACTTCCTCATGCATGGGTGGTGAGATCCTCCAGCCACATTCATGCATTTTTCATGTGACCTTTTAAGACGGTGTGAACAAAGATGATGGTAGAACAGGAGGAGCAACAGAAGTGAGGTTCCATACATGAGCCAAAGGGAGCAAAAGGCCTACAGCAGGGTTTTTCAAGTTAGGACCCCATTTGTCTTAAGTTATAGTAATGGATAGTAATAGTTTACAGTTAAGGTAGGATTTGCAAATTAGAAAGTGTCTGTAATATGGCCCCAGATTAGGCCATACAGGTGTAGTCCCATGTCACTTTTGCCCTATCTTGGGGGGATAAAAATATTACGTGTGCATGCACAAGCACATCTGTCCAAGCTCCTCGTGTAGTGAAACCCATGCAGTTGTGCACGCATCCTTCCTGACTATGCATGAGCGGATTTGGAAGTGGTCTTTGCAGAATGTGCATTTGGGAAGTACTGAACGACCGAATACCAGAGACTTGGATAATAAAGCATGACGAGTGTGAGCTTCTTAAGCGGAACTTTGATTTGGTTGTGCGATCAAAAGTTTTTTTTTTCCCCAATTGGATCAGATATAGCTAGCATTTTTGTAATACTAGTTTTCAAATGAAGGTGTGTGAGTAAAGCTTTCTTTGTCAGAGGATGAGGACAGCACACAGTGAGTACCTGATACAGAAAATTATTTGCTTGGGAGACTGACGAATTTACTTCCAGCCTGATCCTAGTCTAGAAGCAATCATTCATATGTGAAGCAGAAAACAGTCCTGTGCCTAAAGTGAAATTATTTCATGCAGGCTGATACTAGTCATTTAATCTGACAAATGGAATCAAATACCATGCTTGGAAAATGCATGTATGATAGTATGTGCAATATGAGTCCACCATACACAACAACAACAAACAACAACATAAAATAACCTGAAGTCTAACAGCCATATTATTATTTTACACATAGTAATTAATATACCGTATTTCACCAATTAATCGCCGGGCCGCAAATAGCCACCTGGTTCTTTTAAACGCCTGGGGTCTGCACCCATTTTGTGTATTAAACGCCCACCCGAATAACCGCCAGGGCGATTATTTGCATTATATTGAGGTAACCCAAAATAAGGCTATTCACCTTATTTTTGTAGAAGTAAACAGTTAGCCGCACAATAACTGTGTGGCACTTCCGTTTTATGTCAAAATAAGAGAGCTCGCTAATGTTAGAAAAAAGGGTGTACCGTAATCTTAAATTGACCGACTATAACGCCTGGGGGTCCAAGTTGATTTTGCGTATTAAACGCCCGGGCTATTAATTGGTGAAATACGGTAGGCTAATAGCAGAATACCTCAGAGTAAGGTCCATAAACTGTATTACTAAGTAAACATCCACATCTAACATCCACATCCAACTCATCTAATGAGATGGGTGGGCAATGTGCTTGGAACACAGTACACCCACCCTAGGTTTAATTTTAGAGATGGCCACTTGGAGATCATCATCCATGGTTATTTAGTTTTAATGTACATCAGGGCCAAGAAAGTCTTTCTGCATAAGTAGGTAGAGCCGCATGGCATAAGTACTTCCACTGCAACCTTGGAAAGTTGCAGGTATTCCCATCCATCCATTCATCCATCCATCCATCCATTCATCCATCCATTTTTAGCGGCTTATCCAGAACTGGGTCGCAGTGGCAGCAGGCTGAGGAGGTCCGCCCGGACGGTCTTTTCCCTGGCCACATCCACCTGCTCCTCCTGGGGGATCCCAAGGCGTGGGAGACACTGTCAGCCCAGCATGTCCTGTGTTTGCCCCAGGGCCTCTTCCCATCCTGGCTAGATGCCTGAACCACCTTAGTTGGGTCCTTTCAATACGGAGGAGCACGTGTGCATGTGTGCCTCAAGCCGTGAGAGTTGATTGAGTTGAGTTGCAAACACAAGTAACATGGAGAGAATGAAAGGGTCTGTGATATGGAGGTTTTTCACCCTTAGCATGCCAACTAGCTCAACAGCAGTTTGCAATGTATATAAAATGAATGTTGCCAGGGGTGGTGGTAGCACTGCCAGATATAATACCACAAATTTAATCAAGCACCTCCAGAAACACCACACAAAGGAGCACAAGGAATTCCAGCAGCTGAACAGATCAAAGGGAAACGCCGCTGCTGTTGAGGTTTGTAGCTTCTTAAATCATCAATGATATCGGATTGGTATCGGGTATCGACCGATACGTACGGCCCCAGCATTGGCATCGGCATCAGGGTTAGGGTTAGGTTTGAAAAAGTCGGATTGGTGCATCCCTAATCAGAGCAGTGGCAACAGTTATGTGGTTGCCGTGCCGGACTGTTGTGGGGAAGACGACAGAAGGCAAGGCTCTTGTTTTACCGGTCAATCTTTGTTCCAACCCTCACCTATGGTCATAAGCTTCGGGTAGCGACTGTAAGAAAGAATACGGGTACTCCCGGTTAACTGAAGTCCAGAACTCAGCCGGTGTCTTGGAATTAACCACTGTCTTTAAGGTTCAACTGCTTCACAGTTCAACCAACTCATCCTCCAGGTCAGATGTAAGATGATTTTGGTCATTACAGTGAATGGTGATCTTATCCAGTCATACTGTTCCACAGCTGGTTCCTCGGGGAAAAACTTGTTCAAGTGTTCCAGGAAGGTTTGAAGGTGGGGAATGACTGACTTCTTCCCTGAACACTTTCATATTTCTCCATGAATTACTCCATCTCAAGAAACATATCAATCCTACCCATTTCAACTCGGCCCAGCATTCAACTTCCCCCCTGAATGCATGGATTTTATCATTCAGTGACAGGATGTTTGTGTTTTCATCTTGCAATTACATACTAAGTCCATTCAGTTTTTCAAATATGCAACACAAATATGCTAGCCTTGTTAACCAGTCAGGGTCAGTCAGATGGTTAACAAGATGGGACCCATGCTCTGTCAGAAATAATGGCACCTTGTCCCACAGTTCAAACTGGTGGCTGAGAACATTCCCTTGCGAAAGCCACCTGATTTCTGCATGTAGCTGCATTCAAGCCTTCATCCCATTTTGCTACAGAGAGTGGCAAACAGTCTGATGTTGAGTGGGCATGATATTATGTAATTAACCATTTTTATCGCAGTCTCAAGAACATTTCCAAGCTTTGAGTCAAGTGTCTTGCTTGCAAGGACATCTCTGTACATGACACAGTCTGTGAATTTTATGTGAGGCGCCACTTGTAACACTACTACTTTGCCATCTGTGCACACACCGATGCACTCGTTCTAAGACAGGTCATCTTTTAATTTGTTGTCAAGTCTGGCAAAAGTGTCCTTGCCTGTCCACGTCCCATTCAGCAGGTTGCAAAACAGCATGTCCTCATGAAGTTTTCCATCAAAAGTGTAGCTGACAAATACAAGCAGCTGGGCAGAGTTCGATGTATCTGTGAATTCATCCAACTGTAAAGCATATTTCCCTTTCTTCACTCTTTCAAGAAGCTGGCACTTTATGTCCTGGGCTAGGTCAGTGATGCACCAAACAATGATCTCTTTAGACAGCGCCACTGATTCTAGCTCATGGGCCAGTTTATCCCCATGCATAGCACAATTTATAGCTATATCAGCACCTGATCATGCCAGAGCAATTAAATATGCCAGCTCATATGACGCCTTTTGACTTCTGGCAGGGAGTGCTGTTTGTTTTGTTAAAAATTTCTTTTGGCCTTGCAACTCCCGCTCGTTTCTGTGGAAAAAAAAAAATCCTCTGATTTGGCAGTGAAAGAGGGGTGCTTGGTTTTCAAACGCCATAGCATTTTTACAGGCTTTGGACTTTTGTGTGCAAGCACAAAAGCCATGTACAAAGTACAACATGACTTTGTTGACAACGATGCATGTGAAGCCATAGTGGATATGTTAGCACCCGATTCTTTTGTTGAATGCCCAAGGACAGACCGGAGTCAATCTTCAGCTCTCAGATATAATATTTATTTGGTCACATATAAAGCAAGGCAGCGCTGGTCTCAGTGTGACAGAGCTCTCGCAGTATCTCAGTCAGAATGAGTCCCGATATTAGGAAATGATACACATTTATGTTCTTGGGCTGGGCCTGCAAAGTACATAGGTTGGACTTAAACGCAACCGAGAATAATTGGCCAGTTACCCGGACATGGACAGGCCAACCACTGTCCATGCCTTGTTTCTAGAATGTGTGATGCTATGTGTGTGAATGTTGACTGGGCGTGTATCTAATGCAACAGACCTAACTAACAAGATAGAGAAAGTACATCTGACTCCTGCTGTGTCTGTCCTCTGCTTAGCAGCCAAGCTGCCCTGAACTATGTGATACATTGGATAATGCAAGAAACATTGAACTATACGGCCAATTGTAACAGATATATTCCTCTGGATACTTCTGAAACTTAGAGAAAGGCTTCTCCAACTGCTGATCCAGTTCCTCCTTACCCACATGGCGGCCTTCGGCACCTGAGCGGCCTACGGCACCTGAGGTCGATGGCTTTTCCAACAGTGCTGCTTCTCCACTATCCTTTGCTGACCTCTCTGCTTTGCCTTTTGTCGGTATTTACGAACGTTTCAATTTTGACAAAAACATTATCCTAGGCTTAAAGCCTAGCCTGTTGATTTGCGCTAGCAAAACAAATACCTACATGCACACACTGTAGATGTGGTGCTGTAAACTGTCCTGAAACTGATGCTGTTGCTAATCTGTCATAATCCAACTAATATCACTGGTTATGTGTGGACAAAGAAAAAATGAAGTACTATTTTTATCTAGAGTAACACTTATGGCTAAAATAGGCTATTTCTGAGTTTTTTTTTTTTTTTTTTTTAATTTTATTTGATTTCTGGAAATCATCTCACAACTCCTGATCAACATTGTGTGAACCCCCACTTTGGGAACCCCTGCCGTAGTACACTGCATGGAACAGAATAATCTCAAATGAATACATTGTGACATAGCTGGATATAATTGGAAATACAAAAAATTGAAGTCTTTGATTACTGTGATAAAGCCATCAATACTGTATAGTTGCTAGCTAAGATAAAACATACTCTCAAAATTATGTACAATCAAGTTGTAAATCTTACCCACTACTTTAATTGATGGAATTGGATATTTTGGAATTTCTATGTTTGTCCATCTGTAACAAGAACCTAAGGGATGAAAGACCCTTCCCATTGAGGAGCTTCTTCTACAAGATGCTTCTGTAAGTCACTGAAGGATTTAAAAATATGCAAAACAGTTACATAACATTTCTAAATTATTAACTTCTTTATGTGGCTTAGACACAGGGTTGGAGATATAAATGCCTTATGTAAGGTCTTATATTATTAAAGAGGACAAGTTTCAGTGGTGTATGTGCTGAGGTCCAAGTGTGGGCTCATAATTGCTCAAGAGATTTGATCTATTTATAGCTGTAGCAACCTACAACATAGACATAATATAAAACATAAAATATTATAAGAAAACAATTTTTGTTATTCTGGCATCCCATAGGAACAGCCTAACACACACACACACACACACACAAATATTTTCATCTTAAGTCAGATTGAGGCAAGCTGGAACTTCACAGAATGGTACAGAGGAGTACAACTGAGGAGAAATTAGTGTAACAACTGAAACTATCAAGAAGCACTCAATTTTATGTGGACCATCTGACTGTTCCAGGGCTGCCAACTCTCACGCTTCTGGAGTGTGACACACGTTTTCACTTTCAGTCTCACGCTCTCACGCTGCCCAAATAATTCTTACGCCAAAACACTGCGGCAACAAAAGAGATGAACAGATGAACGTATTATGGTCAAAGTCTTTCTGGTGTACTAATGGCCAAAGCATGCAAATGTTGTGTATCATAACCCCAGATTCTATGAGTATAGGTGTAGCCCCCAAAGAGCAGTCCTATATGAATTTGGGCCTCATTTATAACCGTTGCATATGCACAAAGTCAGCCATGAATACCTTCGTACTCGCTTTATTCTGAAAGCCTAAACATCAAAATCTTCCCAAAGCCATGTCTGGGTTTGTAATTAGGCCTATTTTATTTTCTGCTGATAAGCAGTTTGATCCAATAAATTTTGAAAGTAATCATTACTATAAAAGCGAGAGACTGTAGACTTGATGTGAGCACTTGTAGACTATGATTTGAGAACTTATAGAGCAAAAATCTCAACGCTTAGGCTTAAATTTTCAATTGTATAAAATATTTACACACTGAATTTGAGATCACAGAAAAAAAAACGAATCACATGTGAATCATGCTTTTAGAAAAATTTTCACTCAGAAAATATTCACTCACTCTTGTTTGTGTAGTTTGTTTGCTGCACATTTTTTTTTAATTAACCATATTTTATGAGTGTGCATCGGTCTCCTTGTCCTTTCACTTCTTATTTTATGCTTATTTGTCAATCAAGATGTAAATCACCTTGAATATCATGCATTTGTTTGAAAGGTGCTACATAAATAAAGTTTGATTGATTGATTGATTGATATACAAGTAATGTGGTTTGCTCACAATGTAATCTAAGAGGGCATAAGGTTGTCAATCTGGATATTTTGTTAATTGCATTGACTGTTACCAACTTGTCAGCCAAATGGAAAAGTCAAGGGGTGGGATGTAACGGCAACCCCGTAGAGTGATATCTGGTCAGAGGACAAGCAGACGAGCTGTGCGGAAGTTGTAAACACTGCTGGAGGGTTTTTATGTTCATTATGTTCATTACTTTGGCTTTGAGTTTTACCAACTGGTAATGGACAAATTGCAACCTGCAGAAAGGAAGTACCTCTGTGTGTATGTTTTGTATCACTTCATCGCAATGGAGTGTATAAAGTACAGATGCTTAACGCAATGAGCTCATTAGCTATTATTGCATATTTCACTTTAGAAGCAGCTAATATTACCGTGTGTTGCTAATATGTGCTGATGTGGTTGCTAGTTTAAAGCTCATACAAACTTGGCATGAGAGGTAGAGGAGCTTTGGAGTGAGTAAAGTGACTGACAAATGTTATGTCCACTCATTCAACTGAAAAAATGCCCCTTGGACCCCATGGAAGAGTAGACTTTTCCAGTTCAGCTATCCTTTCATCTGGACTGTTATCACCAGTCTGCTGGTAACACCACTCATCGTTCTCCTAACCACACATCACACAGTTCCTCATACTTCACCCATATTTCCAGCTCCGGGATTTGTGAGTAACAACTAACCATGCACATGCTGTTTTATGTGGTAGCTTGCATTAGTGAGTGAAGCAATATTTTGTTTTGGTCGCTGTGCTCTCAGGCAACAACTCAGGCCTGCATTGTTTCATAAATGTGTATTATTCTGCCATATTATATAAGACGTCATATTAAACATTTTATAGTAATTATTCTGAATATTTGATATATATTAAAATTAATCTTTTTAAGGGATCATACTGCAGTAATACTGAATGCTGCATGTCCGGAGTACTGCACTTGAGTTTACATCCCACACACAACAACTCAGGCTTGTCTACCCACATACATATCCCATAGTGGTTGAATGCACAGTATTAGGGAACATTTGATATGTACTGGACATGTACGCTCTCATTACATATGTAAAAGACCACCAAACACATGAGACAACTTTAGATAAAATAATAAATTTGATTACCACAAATAATGAAGTTTTATAACTTAAGGTGGGGAACAAAGACAACACATCTTCCAAGGCAATTTTACCATCCAAGCCTATATAGATGGGTCTAACCCTTTCTCCAATCTTTCCCCCCTCTCTCAGGGGGATTCAGTGGAGCCTGAAGACTCCCTACAATAAGACAGCGCCCCCCCACCCTGAGTTTCAACTCTCTGGGTTTTGCAAGCCTTTTCCTGTTTCTCAAAGTGGTGTGGTCTTTGTTGCAAATGCAGTGTTTGAATGTGACTGCCTTACATAATGCTTTGCTGTTATAATGTTTACTGATAGTAAGATTGCTCCTGCTGACTTGAGCAAACAATTAGTGTATTGTATTAGGGACATAATAACCTCAATGTGGTAAATAACTGCATAGTGGAAAGTGGAAATCTATTTCTCAGGACAGGTGCGTCGGAGGGCAGGATATCCACCGAACATTTCAAAGACAAACACACGCACACTGTCCAACTTGCAAGGAAAAGGATAATTTATTTGGAATGTTTCAGTACTAGACCTTCATCAGGCAAACAGTTTGTTCAAAAGGGCAGGACTTCTTAAATAGGAGGTGGCCTCACACCTGCAACCACCTTCTCATCATGACGTAAGAGCTCAATAGCCCAAAACAACAAAGATAAACAATAAACCACAGCTGGCTGAGAGAGTGAATATGATGAAAAGTTAGTAGACACCTAAATTGCAATTAACAAGTATAACATTGGTAATAACAAATAAGGGGATTAAAATTCCCAACGAGAATAAATGCACAATATAAATAGGGAAAACACAATATATATAGGAAAAACTGTAGTGAGGCAAAAGGGACTTGGCTTCAGTGCTAGTTTCAAGTACTAGTATATCATCCTACTCATAAAAGTGACTCCCCAAGAAAAAATCCAAAAGGAGAACATCCTGACAAGCATAATGTGGAATCATTTTATGTGTATATGATTCCACATTATGCTTTCCCTATTTATATTGTTACATTGGTGAATATTTTTTCTGTGACTTCACATTCAGAACACGGGCATATTTTCTGGGTCAAAATTTCAACATACAAGATCACAATTTTTCTGCAAGCTCTCATGTGATTTGCATTTTTTTCGGTGACCTCAAATTCAGTTCATGTGTGTGAATATTTAATCAAGATAAAATTTTAGCATATGAAGCATATTTAACCAGATTTTTGTTCTACAAGTTCTCCCATTATAGTCTACAAGTGCTCACATTAAGTCAAGTCTCTTGCTTTTAGCAACATATTTGCCTTCCTAATAATAAGGACAAAGTGCAGCTGTTAAACAAACGGACTGATTTCTACATGAATATTATAAAAGGGCTGGTGGTGCGTAATGATGCACCACAGCAGTTTTGGCACAAATTGGGTACCGGTATATATGATGCATCGTGCCAGTCAAGAGTTGTTTGGTACAGTATTTCCATAAACATGGTGAAGTGTTGGTCTGTGGCCTGTCTACACGATGGCTCAGTGGTTAGCACTGTGGCGTCACAGCCTCTCTGTGTGGAGTTTACATGTTCTGCTCGTGTTTGCGTGGGTTTCCTCCGGGTGCTCCGGTTTCCCCCACCATCAAACATGTATGTTAGGTTAATTCTCCTGTCAGTGCCCTTGACCAAGGCGCTGGCGTAGAACTGGAGTTGATCCCCGGGCGCTGCACAGTGCCTGCCTGCTGCTCCTAATAAGCAGGATGGGTCAAATGCAGAGACTGAATTTTCCTACGGGGATTAATATAAGATAACTTACCTGGTTCACCCGCAGCAGTACTATCAGCCAAGCCAGTGTCTCCTTCCTTTATCTGGCACCACTCCAATTATTTTGACTTGTGTAATTATTGATGCTGGACGCTCGTCTAGAGGAGTGAGCGCTACTGTTGCGTCCCCACACTTACACCAACACTGACACCAACACTGTGGCAAAGCCCAGTAAGGCTCTACATGTTGGCATCTTTGTTTATGTCAGACCGCTTCCTATTTGTGTGAGGGTCATCACATCTTTCTACCGCTGTGTTTCAAGCAGAAGTAGTCTAGCAGAAGTAGACCATGTTTTCAGAAATTTTATGTAAGTAGAAATAAACAAATCAATAAAAGGCCAAAAAGAGAACAGTCTTCTGTAAAGTTTAGAAATTCCAAAATATAACACACAGCCTGATTACTGCTCTTTGCTGACTGTCTACTGTGGATGGCTCCACAAATCATGTGTCAGTTTGTGTCAGTGCGGTTTCTGATGCTTGTATGAATAGCAGACAAAATCTGTATTCAGCAGTATAATTTAAAACGAAGCTGAGTGGGCTGCTAGAGGATTTTCATGAAAAACTACAATAAAGTTTTAAAAATTAGAAAAAGAAAAAAAGGACAACAAATTGCACAAAAAAGGCTTCTCGATTACAGTCACTGGAGTAACCTTCCATCCTTCCTGCTGTGACAGGAAGCCACTCAGTGCACAATTTTTAAGCCTCTATTGAGGCATCCAAAGAACTGCTTTTTGTTTTTACCTCTCCAACGAAAACTTTGACTTCACACTAATTCTCATTTTGTCCTGCACTCCCATTGTGCTTTTTTTGTCTCCCCAAAGAAAAACGAATGGACAAACTCTGCATATCAGAATTCATGAAAGGCATTTCTTTACCAAATATGGATCACTGTGGGCACTCATAGGGTGGGAGTTGAAACTCATTCACGAAACATTTCAGGCATATGTGTAATTGTGGATATTTTCCTGTGATGTCACACTCAGGTTGGGAGGCTCCAGCGCTGCATACCGCTGCGTGCCAGCTTGTATATCTTATAAATGTAGGGAATTTGACTATACTTTATATTCCCACATGACAAGACTGCAATCATGCACTTTATAATTAAGGCTGCAACTGTCATTATTTTGGTAACTGACTAATATGTCAACTAAGCAGAATCACCCAGCAGTAAAGGAAAAACCACCAGTCTAGTTGATGCACTGACCGTAGTTGCGTTTTGTTAGTTTTGAAAATATGATGTGAGAAAAATGAAAAGGCTGATGTGTAGAATTTCTCAAGAAAGATGGAAAGAGCAGTTTTTCCTTCTGGGAGCTAAATGGCAAACCTGCATGTCTCTCTTCTGCTTTATTTGTTTCTTTTTTTTTAAATCGCAATTATTTTTTGCGATTTTTGAGAAAAGCTACCATGAATGAATCAAGCACTTTAAGCCCCAATAATAGCAAAAAAAAAAAAAAAAATCCCTGTGAAATCCTGGAAGGACTGATAAAGACATGGTTATTTGCTTGACATAATGCTGAATTAGAGGCATGTACCTTGAAATTTGCTGTGAGCCAATCTTCACAATGAAACATTATTTTCAGCTACACCCAGCATAAATATTTATTCACACACACACGCTCTTATAAGAGCACATACAGTGAGGACATGAGGAAGCTTCTCAGCAGCCAGCTGGAGCGCATGCTCACTCAACATGGCATGCAGCCCCTTCACAAATCAAGCCTGAAATATTCCCCCGTGTTGACCTGCTCAGTTCCTTTACCTGCGTCACTGAAGCCTAAGACAAGATGCTGATTGATTGCTTTCAGCAGGGGAGCGGTGATGAAAATATCTACAGTCCAGCCAAGAAAAAAAGAGAACAAACACACAAGCTAAAGCCTTTGAAGAATGTGTTTAGTTCAAAATGTGAATTTGTGCTACCTCAGCTGACCTTCAGGAGTTTAAAATCAACTCCTTGTGACTCCTGTTTTATAATTACGTATTTGGTGAGTACAAAGTATAAAACCAACTTTTATTAACTGTGTAAAGATATAGGCACCCGCAAGCTTTCTTTTCCTAGGATTGCAAGCTTTCTTCTTTCTTAGGCTGTGCTGAATGATTGACTAAATAGTATTGATGTCTGCTGTAAATATGATGATCCTAAATCAAACTGATTGAATTGATTTTGCCTTTTCAATGTGCTAAATGCTCAGATTTAATGTTGTTTTCCCTAACTGACGTGTGAGCTTGCAACAAGTTCTACAAATAAAAATAAAGTGAGTAAAGTGAGTTGATGGGGTAAAGGCTGATAATGTGACAAACATCTATAATTTGTAATTGAGTGATGAATTCATTCAATAGATTTACTAAATAAAAACAACACAAATCAAAAAAACAACAACAACAGTGCCTTCTTAGCCTTAAGGCTGAATTATGCTTCCGCGTAGGAAGAGCGTACGGAGGTTGTGCGAAGCTTACGGGGGTTGTGCGACCGCCGCAGAGCCTTGCCGCGCGCCTCCCAAAAATTGTAACTACGCGGACCCTACGCAGCCCCACAAGAGCTGTGATTGGTCCGCCGAAGTACACTATTTCCGGCATTTCGTTGCAACCGGCATAACATTCCTGTTGTTGTGCCGTTAGCGCCGTTTTTTTTTTTTTTTTAAAACTGTTGTGTCTCGACTCGTCGGTTGAGTTTGAAAACTTTGGAGAGTGCCCGCACCTATACGACTCGTCCACTCGCCACAGAAGAGCAGCGACCATACGTCACAGGGTCTACGTTGGTGGGAGGAGAATTGCTCTGTGTGTTTGCAGAGGTATGTTGGACACACACGCGCTGCGTAGGAAATGCGTGCTTCGCACAACCCCCTGTACGCTCTTCCAACGCTGAAGCATAATTCAGCCTTAAGCCCAACTAAACAGCACAGTTTTTCCCCTTATTTGTTTCCAATTTAATTGATCACAACTCTTTTTTTTTTTTTTTTTTTTTTTTAGCACGAAATAATGTCCCTTTCACATCACTGTACCTTTGTTTGATAGCAATATAATCAACTTACTTATTATTCCAATGACTTATTTTTCTTTACTGTCCTCACTGGATCCAGATGTGATGCCTGGTGTAACACTTGGGAATCTACAGGGCTTGTCACGTCTGCTGGGATGTCCCAGTTATTATGAACTACAATGAACTAAACCAACAGGAAGTGTGATATATAAATAATATTGGCTAATTTTATTGAAGGGAATGCAGATCAAATGGTGGTTTGCCTTTCTGACATATTTAAGGGAAGCATGATCAAGACATTATTTGGGGGCCTTAAAGCCTTAAAGGATAGGTTTGGGTTTTTTGAAGTCTGTTTCCTTTATTCCAGTCATGGGCATTGTCAAGAAATGGAGGTTACATTTTTGTCACTCTTGCTGAATTCCCCCTTTGTTAGGATAATTGGCATGGGTGTATGTGTGTGTGTGTGTGTGTATGTGTGTGTGTGTGTTGGGGGGGGTACCTCCAGGTAAGCCCTGGATAGGCCTGCCAGCTCGTTGTTGAGGAAGTTACTTTAACGTTGCGCCAATTATCCTGACAGAGGGAATTTAGCAGCAGTGGCTACAAACTACCGCTCAATTTTGTAAACTGAACCTTCTGTAGTACCATATCATCTTTGTCTGCAAAGTAAAGTGGGGTTTTGCACTGACAGATCGGTGATGAGTTTTTAGCTGTAGCTGTGGAGGTCATGCTACACTTCTGGTACGGTGCACTGGATGGATCGACGCGACAATGTAACCTCTATTGCTCAACAATGCCTGTGACGGGAATAAAAGGAACTGACTTCAAAAAACCCGAACCCATCCTTTAATCCCTCTGGGCTGGCAATGTGATTAAAGCAAGAATAGGGAAGTTTTTAACTTTAAAACAGAGATGTCAGAAATACAGCCCACGGGCCAAATCTGGCTCCTTAGCACATCTAATCCCGCCCCCAACATGTTCTGGAGGAAAAACAACAACAACAACAAACATACTTTTAAATCAAAATAATTTTTAAATTGAAATATTTGCATCCAATAGTTATCGACTATGTGTAATAAGAACAAATGAGGTTTCTATGATCAATTGATAAATTAATGATAAATTATGATAAATTAATTAGACCTAGCACTATCAACTATCCATTGGCTGGAAATAGAATCGGCTGGCAGTAAAGGAAAAACCACCAGGCTAGTTGCTGCACTGACTGTTGTTGCGTTCTGTTAGTTTAGCAAACGTGACAGAAAAACGTGATCAAAAAAATGAAAAGATAGAAAGAGCAAAGATGGAAAGAGCAGTATTTCCTTCTGGGAGGTAAATGGAAAACCTGTAAGCTGTATATTTTTGCATGTCTCTCTTCTGCTTATGTAATTCTACATTATGTATTATTTTAATGTAACAATATGCATTCTCTCATTGATTGGTGGGCTACAAATTGACTGATTTAATAACTCAGAAAATATCCTAAAATATAGATGTGTCAACTCAAGTCATTGGCGTTGGCAAAATATAATCTGGCCCCTGTGAGGTCTCATTTGAACGAAGGTGGATCACTACTTAACATGAGTTTGACACCCCTTCTTTAAAAAAAAAAAAAAAAAAAAAAAAAAATCAATGAACATCATAGTTTGTAATTGTGAGTCCGCATGTGCCTAAATCCCCTGTTTGCATGAAATTGGCTTCACAATGATTTTTGGCAAATTTTTTTAGGTGTGTACTATCTCCTGTGGACCCAGCCAGCAATGAGGCTGGGTGTTGCTAAAAAGCTCTGAGGTTGTAGCAACAGTAATAATGACAGCGAACAGTCAGAAATGAAAGAGCAATGAGACTCAATGTGCGGAAGACAAAACCTGTTAAAAGCTTGGGTGAATATTCTGTGTGTTCATTGTCTACCTCACCACCTGTTGTGGAGTTTATAGATGCCATCGATGGTATCTAGCCTCGGGCTGGATGCTGTTATAAGGTAGACAGCTCATCAAGATGAGTGACAAGTGCTGTGGTGGGAACGTGACCAACTGAGGGAATGGAAGGTGGGGCTAACAATAAACTTCCTGTGTATACTGTAGCTTTAAGACTTTTACACCAGTTCTGCCCAATGCATAACATATATTCTTATTTATTGTGTGTCTCCCCTCGCTTCCTTCAGGGAACAGAGGAACTTCTGTAACCCATTGCATTGACAGATTACTTTGTACTGCAATCAACACAGCTGTGTGAATATCACCATCCACACTCAACAGTTTGATATACTTCGTGCAAGACATGGGAGCACGAGGGGGAGAGAAAATTCTGCAATCCTGTTGTGTGGATGCACTGTGTAGGCTTGCAGGGTCTTTTATTCAGGCTTCCAATAATATTGGTTAATTGCTAGATTTCTCTAGCTTCTCTCAACTTGCATCACGAGTAGGCGTGAAAGGATTTACAACAGGGGTATACTGCTGCTGACAGAATACAGTGTTCTGACTCTCTCTCTCGCTCTCTCTCTTAATTCTCATTCCCTTCTCACAGGCACATTTCTCCAGCAGATTCCCTTGAGAGAGGTTTCCCCAGAATCTACGTAAAAGGATTCCTACCCACGCCATGGTCTTAGGAACATCTCATTTTCATCCTCCCTCGCTCGCTCATGCACAAACACGCACTCCCTCTTTCCCTTGTAAAATATTGTGTCCTCGTGTCTCCCTACTCTCTTGTGCTCATGTTTTCTTTTTTTTTTTCTTTTCTCTTCACTTCTCAACTTCACTGGGCTCCCCTCCTGCCCCCCTCTTATTAGATGCTGCCTCCGTGGGAGGCAGCATCTCCCTCACATTGCAGCTGTGGGCCCTCACTCTGATAAATGACATGCTGGGCCCACCAGCTATGCGTAGGGGGAGTTAAGCTTTAAGAAAGAGGAATGGATTTGAATGGATGGTGAAACTTATGGGTTGTATCTCAGTAAGAAATATTTGATCAAGCACCAAAGAGGGGAGAGATACGATGTTATGTCACACCTCTGATTAGAGAGACTTCACTCCCCCATTAATCAAAAGCAGTTTAGCTGTCAACTGTCACAGTAAAATGAAGAGCAGAACATACAGTGTAATATTGTGCACAAACCACATTCAGCTGCACAGCCCGTGGGCTCCACATTTAACTTGTGATCAATATAATAGTTTCCAAGAAGTTACTTACGAGTGCTGCTCGGCTAATCGTTGGGCCAAAGAGAATGCTGCAGGATCCCGATCGAGAGCCAAGACAGTGACTTCAGGAATGGTATTCAGTATTTCCTTGGTATGCCCCCCACCTCCAAATGTCATGTCCAGGACCACCTATATGCAAGGAAACATGCAAACAACAATACAGTCAGCTAACAATATGATAATGTTATATTGATGTTTTCTTTGCAGTAAAGCACCAAGTTGATAGTAATTTGAACTCTTACATCCCAAGATGTTTTATATCTGTGATGAAGTTAAAATACAATGTGAGGAAATTTAAGCAAGATTTCCTCAAAATGAAAAGACTGAATGGATAAGGAAGACTATGTCTAGTTACTTGAGAACAAACTTGTGAACTTTTTTGATAGTTGTTACAAAATGGAAGGGGGCTGCAAGGAATGCAAAACATCAATAGTTGTTGGGTACATAATGTGTGGAGGGAAGAGTAGAAAACAGTACAAACGCCGCCCCAATCAAAAATCAAAGAAACACACAAAAAAAAATAATGTTAAGGGAGTTTTTCAAAAAGAAACACTTGGCAATTTTAAAATCAAATCACTTTACTAACGTCTACTCCACAAATGAGAGGCATGCTCTGATGATATCATTTGAAATTCAGGACAATTTCGAATTCAGTAACTCTCAAGTTACAAATTCTACGTGAGCTATCCGTGCAACTATTGTCAACATAGCCAAAAAAGATCAGTTACAAAACAGGAAAAACACACAGGGCCAGATTTATGTACATGAAAGCTGCAGCACACTTGGCCTTGTGCCTTTAGGGCAGTTTGCAGTCACAATCTGTGTGGAATTAACACTGGATTGACTTAGGCAACAGATAATTACGTAGTCATCGTCTGGACCCCTTCCACTTGCAGTTTTGCACGTGGGGCAGTATACAGTGTATGCACTTGAATAGTGGAGCACTGGAGTTTGAGCTACATGCAGCCCTCAACCAGGCGCAACTGGCGGAGAGTTCACCTGAAAAGACGTGCAAACGGCTGATCAAATCTCGGTCAGTCTCGGTCACCAGCATATTCACCACACACAAATCACAGTCTTGATTGTCTGATCTAGAAACAGGGTTTCATGTTTACGTGCTTCATGCTTTCGGCTGTATCCTTTTAGCGACAGCAAAGAGCTCTACCACACTAAGAATTTTGTGCGGTGTATGTTGTGATAGCTTGTATATTAAACAGGGTGGCACTATTTCCTACTCTGCAATGACACAGGACAGGCTCAAGTAGCATCACCTTATTTGTGCAGAATGGCAGCACAGAGAGGCCACTCTGTAAAAGCGCATGCCTCCTTGCAGGCAGGCCTCTTGGAATGCTAATGAATCTCTGGTGATTACACGAGGAAATGGTCCTGTTTCCACCTTGCCCTACATCTCCACACTATGCCACTGGGTTTGTGGTTTGAGAAACAATGGTTCCTATAGAGAAAACTTATTGACAAGATGGAAATGTGGAAGTGCCAACAGTTATTTTAACTTTAAATATGCTGATAGTGCCTGAATAATATGGCAATCAACTACTAGCACTCATCAACGGTATCACTTCTTGAATATTCCCTAGTAAAGCAAGATTACACTTGTAATTGACTTCAGTGGTGAAATTTAACCAGGTCCATCAGATCAGGGTAGACTGCAATTCAGCTAGACAGGACAGCTCATGAGGCAGAATGAAAGCCTTCATGTAATCTTCATAATCACTCAATTTTCCTGCAGTAAAATGTATTGT
Source organism: Myripristis murdjan (assembly GCF_902150065.1). Taxonomy (NCBI): domain Eukaryota; kingdom Metazoa; phylum Chordata; class Actinopteri; order Holocentriformes; family Holocentridae; genus Myripristis; species Myripristis murdjan. The sequence continues at coordinate 16,478,189 of NC_043982.1, forward strand.
GCAAGCTAATACATGAGACAATCCCGATACTTGCCAACCAGCTTGCCATAGCAACTTTGCAGGGTAGTCAGGTATCTATGGTTAACTTTGCTGTTCTCCATGTAATCACAATTGCAGAGCAGAACACCTCCAGCCCCCACTACCTCTTTATTGCCACTGTTATTGTACAAAACATCCCAGCAGTGTAGTGATTGAAGTATTCCAGTTCATTTGAATAATTTGGGTGAATCTGGTGAATGCTGCTGCAACATTTTTGACATGGATTAAATCTTTGTTCTGCACTGTGTTATACTGTCAGCAAACGGTAGGCAACAGATGTAAAATGACACAATAGGAAATGCCTGCTATTCCCCACAAAAACATTAACCATGTCGATCGATCTTGACGTTGAAAGTAGAGTGTGTGCGTGCATGTGTGAGGGAAGAAGTGATCAATGGCGGTTCCCTCTCCCTTCCAGCGCACAGCAGCAGATGGGGAGGGGGTGTGGGCTAGCGGGATGAGTCACACGCATAATGAACTTGCCTGTTGTGCTATTCAATACAAAACAAGAAAAAGAAAACACAACAGAAACACAAACAGCAAAGTAAGCTGGCCTTTATCGAAACAGTTGACATTAGAAACGAGGAGACAAACCTGTCCTCTGTTGGACAGCACAACACTGAATAATTTTTTGTAACGTCTTACTAGAGCTGTGGTCAAAAAAACAAAAAAACAAATGCTTTTTCTTTACTGATGAATTTTTTTTTTTTATTCTATTTGTTATCATTTGATGACTTTAATGAGATGTCAACATCATTCTGGGTAGTGGGTAAACAGGGAAAACAGTGCTTGTAAGCACTAACTAACAAGACAGCAGCTTTTACCTCCTTTCGGTCACACATTAAGCATCTGATACTGACTGCCTACCCTGCCATGAATCTTGAATTTCAGGGACTTTGTACAATTTAAAAAGCCTGATTACACTATAAAAATCCCCAAACGGCAAGAAAACCCTGGGACTAACAAGCCCTTGGACTCTTCTGTCTAGGGTAGACATCTGGACCCATACTCATATGAGAGCCACTGCTGCATAAAACATTAACACAAGGCACAATGCAACAAGTTGATAACACCCCAACCTCACTCTCTCACATTCTGTCACACAGACTCTCTCTCTCACACACACACACACACACCATAAAAACTAAGATGAAAATATAAGCCCATTCAAAAATGCAATATTGGAAGTTTGCAAGGTCATTTACAAGGTAAATTGAAAAGGCTAGTCCCTTTATCAGAGAGGAAACACAAGCTTCTTCACATGCCCTGAATACTGTTGTGAGATTTTTAGCTACCTCGACCACCAGATGGACAAAACAACTATACTTGAAGGATTTGGTGATAATGGGTTTGGCATTTGTGATGACGATTGACACCTTAGTTTGGAGTGAGTCATTCACACTGATATTTCAAACGGAGGGATGTCAGCAAAGCGCTCCCAGGTCTACCTGCTCTACCTACACCCGGGCCTCCCAGTGAAGGCAGCAACAGAGAGGAATTAAACAGGCACATTATGAGGCTCCTCTCTCTCAAAATGCAGACACTATGTCCCCTGTAATACCCACAGAAAAAATAATCTCTGCACTATATATTTTGTATTTCAATTAGGGTGTGTAATATCTGCCTTTCCCAGCAGAGGGAACAGCAGAGTTAAGAGTAGTCTGAGTGGTGCAGTCTAACAGTGCAGCTCGACAAGGTACCAGAATGCAAGACACTTCAGCAATCACCCCACAGCATTATTTAATGATAGCTTTTCTTCCCAAAAGGAACAAGTAAACACATCAGACACTTAATATTTATGCTAAAGGAGAACATGGATATAGCATATGTATACAGATACTTTTTTTATTATTATTTTTTTTTTAACCAAGTAGTGTTTCTGCTTGAGTGCGATTTTGTGCACATGCTCAAGCTCATGCAAAGAAATAACAGACTCTAGCCATATGGAAAAGGTGCCATAACTCAGCCTTCTTTTCATGGCTGAATTCATTAGGAAAAGGGGAGCAGGAACCTGAGAGAAGGCTCAGTACTCGCCTAAATCCTACTTGTGACTCCCCAGCCCAGGTCAGTTACAGTGGGGGATCTAAAATGTCACTGAGGGGAGTTTTTACAGATCCTGTTACACTAACAGACAGACCATTAGGGAGACAGATACACAGGTACAGGATCGCTTTCCTTGTCGCGTCCGTTGCCATGGCAAGGGTGGAGGTACCCGGTTTGCATTTCTCTCTCTCCCTCTGTCACACAAAGTTCAAGGCGAGATGCAAGTACACAAAAATTTGTCAGGTTTGTGCCCTTAGACCATGGAATAGGTTGTGATTATGGGACCGATGGTGTCTTTCACTACAGAGCTTTATTAGGATTGCTGTGGCTACACAGCTAGCTAATGCCCATGTGTGCTTCACTCTGATATACATCACACAGTATCTACATCTCATAACTATTATGAAGCTTTAACTATCAGAATTAAAAATGTAATTAATTAAAAATGTAGTCAAAGAAGATTCATTGAGCTTTATACAATTAAGCATTCCCTGCTTCACACTTGTCTCTATATATTGATATTATTAGTTATCTTGTCCTCCTCATACTCACAAAGCTCATTAAAGTCATCATCATAAATATAAAGTAAATAAAAACATTGTTCACAATAAAACAATAACTTGCAAGTGAAGTGGGCAGTGTGCACAATCTTCTTCCTTCTTCTACATACTTGAAATATCCAAATTAATGTTTGTAAAAAAAAAAAAAAAAAAAAAAAAAGTTTTTTTTTTGTTTGTTTTGTTTTTAACAAAACCAAAACCAAAAAGAGAAAACAGACACAAACTGTCAGTATGTTTTGTGTGTAAGTTACTCCTCTGTCTATACATTGGTGTGTGTGTTGCGGGGGGGACAGATGGTCAGTGAGGAGGAATAAACTCAAAGGACATGAAAGCTTCCCTTAATTAGTCCATCAAGAGATTATGTTGATCGTGATCAGTAATGTCCGTGCCCAAGGCGCATGTGGTCTTTTGCCTCACCTATCTAAACCTTTAAGTGTACTGACCTAAAAATCTTGCCTGTGTGTAATGTGTAGGGGCCTGCATGCCTTTGTGAGTAAGTAAGTGAGTGAGTGTGTGAGCAAGCAAGCAATAGAGAAGCACAAAAACGATGATAAAAACCGTTGCCAGAGGGCTCTTTCGAACTGCCTTTCTGTATGTTAAGCTAATCTCTCTTTTGTCAGTGGAATGCTGCCAGTCAGCTTGTCAGTGGAGTTACAACAAATACTTACATTCCTCATCTATTCAGTGGCGTCTGAAATCTTTTGGCATGAGTCTAAATGAAGGCATTTAAAGAAGCATTTGAACTAGTTAAGACAAGACAAACTTCCATATACTAAAGCAGTCTTGCTCATTTGCCTCAAATAACAGCCATCCAAGGAGGTTTGTGGGACATGTCTGAAGAATATGAGAGAAAGTTAAGCCCCTCGAAAAAAAGATGTTAGAGAACACGATATTCACCCATAACCAGTGAGGAAGACTAGCCTGTGTCACTGTCTGCCATTTTAGCAAAGATTTAATAATGAAAATGATCACCTAGTTGGAATGTCCTGTTCCTGTTTCTAAGGGCAGTCTGGGGATTATGGGAAAAAAATGTCTATCATTCTCAGTGAAAAATGAGACAACTATGAAAAAAAAAGAAAAGAAAACAACCTTTTATTGGAATACACAAGGATATTTTCACAAGAATGTAATTCCAGTTGCATGGGATGCAGTTCCAATCTCCCTTAGCGATTCTTTTAGATAGACAAATGTCCATCATTAAACCTGATATAGCAAGAATTTAAATAAGGAAATTGCTTTATGTGGTTTTTCATGATCATATGCTATTTTTATTTTGCTGCATGCCAACACTGACATGATTATGTTAATATTACACAGCTGACAGTTCTCTACAATGTGCTCAACTACCAGAATTTTTGGAACAACTTTTAGTGATATACTGCAACAAAATCCTTCTCTTGGTCTACCTGAGTATAATTTTTAGCCATTTTTAGCCAATATCATCTAGGATTCTGAGAAGAATACTATTTCCCAGAGTATACATTGATATTAGCTTGTCACCCGGGTTTGGAAATGAAATCCAGTCAAGTGGACTCAATTCATGCTTAGCAATACTTAGAAACCCTTCTGTTTTTGGGTAGGTTTATTAGGACCTGTACACACCAAGCCGACTGTCAGTTGCCAATTCTTGTTGCGCCGTCATTGAGAGTCTGTGACCTATGATCAACGTTTGTTTTTGCAATGTGTTACGTACAACTGGCACTCAAAAGCTATTCTTTGTTTTGCTAAGTCTATGTTTCAGGTAAAAACTACACCATGAAACCTAGCACAGAGATTCTGAAAACTCCATCTGCTGAGGGATGACTCCTTGCACGCTCCACACCTCCCCCAGTGCAGGGCAGGGGGCGTTTTGTTGGTGTGCACAGAAATTTTGAAAAAGGCTAGCAAACTTGCCAACAGCTCCTTTCCAAAAACTGAAGCGACTATAACTGGTGGGAGAAATGCCACTATCTATAATGTAACGGACAAAAAAACCAACCACATTTTGCAGTTCAGCCATTCTTGTATGAACCACGGTACACTCCTGCAGGGATCTGTAAAGCAGGCAAGGATGAGCTGTCACCATGAGTGAAGCAGGTGCATCAGAGGAAGAGATTGCCAGGATGGAAAAAGGGCATAGAGAGGCACAAACTAGTAGTGACTGGTGGTGCATGTGCCAAAATTGCATAGTCATGCCCAGGGAGACTCAAAGTATATGCTGCAACCGATAGGACTGTGCAGCTTTTGCATGAGTCCTCAGATGAAACTGAGGACCAGAGATCACTGTGCAGTTCAACATTATAATGCATGGATGGATAAATGGATAGCAGATAGCTAGATATTGCTCCACACAACCTACGGGATAAAGAGGTGAAAGAAACAGACAACAGCTGCACCCAGAAGCAAAATCATCAACAGGCACGCTTGATTCCTTGCTCACGGCTAGGTTCATCCAGCTAAGTTAGCTAGCATACTGTGCTCAGCAAACAATGGCTCTTTCTTAGTTTGTGGTCGTGTCCATACTTGTACCCTCTATGATGTGTTTGAACACTGTCTAAAGCATGATTCCTTAAAATGACTTGGAACTAAAGATTCAATTCAATTTATTCAATTCAATTTTATTTATAAATATAGCCCAGAATCACAAATTACAAATTTGTCTCAAAGGGCTTAAGATAATTTGATGGTGATGGTAGGGCTGCAACTCGTAGTCAGTTACCTCCTTCTCTCATTGCTCATTTATAGATTGTTCCACAAAATTTATCAAGTTAAAATATTTTACAGAAATTCCATTCCTAAGTAATGACAGTGAGAAAAAGCCACCGCTCATCCGTAAGCAATATGCTTAGAAAAGGTGCTGGAGCTGAACTTAAGGATAAAGAAGATAGCAAAACAGCAACCGCACACTAAAACACTGTGCATATCAAAATTTACTGCAAGCTTTCGGTCATAGACCTTCTTCAGGCATACAGAACAAGTGAATACAACATGAGGGTTCAAGTAGTCACGTCACTTGATTGTAAAATGCAAGACACCTGTGTCAAGCATGGCAATGGCTAGAGAGGCATCATGGGAATTGTAGTCCCAAAAATAGACTACAGAGGCCATATTTAGACCTAGTTACTCCAAATGTCAGACCCAACCCAACCTAAGAAATAAATTGGTTAGAGCCAGTATACTACCAAGTCCCAGGCAAACCCTCCTGGCTCCCCTTAAACAAGGAAATTACCCTTGTGGTAACTGTGCCCAGTACCACAATACATGGAAAACTAATACTTTGACACATCCCAGAACAGGTAAACATTTTCAGTGAGAGGAGATATCACATGTAGTACAAAAAAATGTTGTATATATGCTAAAATGTCCATGTGATAAAATCTATATTGGTAAAACCATTCGCCCTCTCAAACAAAGGATCAGTGAACACAAGAGTTCTATAAGACGAAATGATGTTAATTACCCTGTAGCCTGTCATTTTAATAATCACTCTCATCCCACCCCCTACCTTAGGTTCCAGGGAATAGAACAGATTACTCTCCAGAGAGGAGGTGATGTTAACAGGCGACTATGCCAGAGAGAGCTTTACTGGATCCACACCCTAGAAAGTCTACAACCACTAGGTCTAAATGAGGAGTTTGACATGAGTGTTGTACTTTAAACATATAAATGCTAGGTTCTACTATGCTTTATGATGGCCACTACCTCATGTATGCATAGATTGTATAGCTTTGCTCTATCGTGTTCTGTCTTTTGTATTTGATTTGTTAATTATCCCGTAATGGTGTTTTTTGTCTTGGTAGACATTTGGAGTAACTAGGTCTAAATATGGCCTCTGTAGTCTACTATTTTTGGGACTACAATTCCAATGATGCCTCTCTAGCCATTCCTAAATAATTAAAGAAAACTACAGTCAAGACATAAATAGTAAATATTTTACTGTATTTTTCCACTGTGGAATTTGTAGCTGCACATTAATTTCTTCAGTTTCTCCACTGGCAACCAATTTCCCATGTTTACCCCTGTCTCTATGTGAAATTAATGACCAACAGTCGCTTCTGCCAGGTAGGCAAGGCTTGTCTCTCGGCTGCAGCTGCATTTGCTGTGGCCACATCAGAAAAGTAATTTTCATCCATGGGCTCTGTGGTAACAGAGCTTTCCATTGTTTTTTTTTCCATTTGCATTTGCTTTCCATTTATATTTGCACTCATGTGCACCACTCATGTGCAGAAAAAACTTGTTGTAGTACACCCATTTCTCAATTTGCGAATGGTTCTGCCCAAGGCACTGTAGTTGTGCAAGATTTCTTCGGGTCACCAGATGATGCAATTTGCATCATCCACAAGCAGAAGTAATCCTGACAGCTGGGCCAAGCTCTTGAGGCATATTAAGTATTTCCAAGTTGTATGTGTGTCAAACACGTGTACTCCTCACAACAGTATGATAAAGTGTTTGTCATAATCAGAAAAATGGTACGTTAACGGACTGCACATGCTGCATCAAGCAGACAGCTCTTCTCAAACTGTAAAGGTGCTTCTTTGTGTTTACTTTCATGATAATTCAGTTATCTCCAAGACAACTTCACAAAACTAGTCTTGACAAAGTCACATACATCGTCTTTGTTGGAGGGGATCCTGAGAGGAGATAAATGATAAGTGGTATTCATCATCTGTAAGCTGGAAACCTGAGATCAATTTTGAAGCTCTCTTTCTTGTGAGAGGAAGGGACTGAACGACCCAAACTTGGTGGATGTATCACACATCTACCAAGTGTATGTGTGCAGGTTAGGTACACAGTTTTTTCAACATACTATTCTGTGTCACGTTTATCAAACTGATACTACAAAATGACATTTCAACTGCCAACATATAATAATTATAGACAACATATTTATTTGTGTGTGAAGCAATATTGGTGCCATCAAATCACCTGTTGCTGTTACTAACTAACATAGGCACCAATGAATGAGCTGAAAAAGTCTTGTCTACAGCATAGAAACTGAGTGAGTAGAACTGGTGTGGGCCTTTGGTTTACGACAAAGAGTATTTTGTGGAAAAAAAGAAATGTGAAAATAACCTTGTGGCTCTTAATTTTGATTAAAAAAAAAAAAAGCATGTTGGTTTTGGAACGAGTTGAGTCTTATCTGGTTCTACTCATTCAATTTCTATGGTCTAGAACCCTACCAAGCTCATCATCTTATGACTATTTAGAGTCACATAGGTGGACATAGGATGTTACGCTGGAGGCCCAAATGTAATAGTTTTATAGGTGGTTAATTGTCTGACTCGAGTGATCATATATTTAATAAATTCGTTGCCTACACTCATGTCTTTGTCTTAGATAATGCAGCCTGAGTTTCAATATATACATGGTAGCATGGAGGAGGACAAGGGAAATAGGGAGGGACGATATAATGCTTCATCAGTGCCCCTGGAGATGCTTCTAGATGTTACGAGTGCCACTGAAAACTCCAGTCCCTGTCCTCCTCTTCATAAAGCCCATGTCAAGCGTCCTCCCACGTCCAGGAGTCCTGAGACTTGTTCTTGCACACTCGTGGTGGCTTAGGGAGATCCCATGAGAAGCATGGATAGCAGGGACTTACACTTCTTGTGAAACTATAAGCCAATAAATCAATATACTGTATGTGTGTAATAAAAGGCAACAATCAGCCTTTGTACTGGCTTGCAGACTGCTTGACTTCTGAGAAAGTAATAAAACAGCAATTAACATTACAACATTTACACCAATTAGACCGCCTTAACAGAGCTAGTATTGGGCCTTAACAGCTAAACAGGTTCTTTGTGACATTAAATTGAAACTACCTGAAATTTCACTACCTGAAAGCACATAATGATAAAACAGAAATTTTGAAAATATGGAGCTGTACAAAACTTGTTCATGTCTTTGTCAATTGGTAAACATTGAAAATGGGATGATTTTTTTTTAAGAGGCTTTTGTTAGCTTTTACACTATAAGAAAATCACTCAATCAAGCAAGCGCATGTGTGCTGAACATGATGTGTATAGTATTTTGGTTTATCTTGACTAAGCACATGTCTGATCTAAAACCAACGCATAAAATGTTTTACAGGGGAAGGTAAAGCATTGTGGGGATGGAGTTTGGAGGCTGTGAATGACAGCTGGGAAAGCACTGATTGGATATTGAAAGAAATGGAGAGGGAGGCTCCTCTACTGTGTGCATGAGTCATCACACTCCTCCCCCACCCCCCACCAAACTGTCTGTTTTTGTCTTGCAGGTTGCAGATTTACTGAGATATGTTTTCTCTGCTGGAGAGATTCATTTTGGATAGAACTGAAGGTAAATGTTGACAGGCAAATCATAATGATCACTGTCAACATCACAACAACAACAAGCCAAATATGCAAGTTCATGACAACACAGACCTAATCAATAGGGCCTAATCAAAAGATAATTGAGTTAAAATAATAAGAAAAAACACATCACAAATTTAGAGATTGGGTAAAAAACTAACAAAATTTAGATAACCAAATTCCCAAAGAGATCCCTTCCTATTATTAATGGAGTGGCTTCATGCAACAAATCTATAAAGCTGGAAATGTCAGATACATCAGAGCCATGAGTGTAATTGTCATCGGAGAAATGGGAAATCCATACCTTAGCCTTCCAAGTCTGAGCTTAAAAATGTGTTCAACCTCAGCAACAAGAGTAAGAAATGACAAAAAATGACATATCTTACTAAAAACTCAGCTTGAGGGAGAGCAGAGTGGCCAAAGCATCACTGCTGAAGTAAGGCTATATGGCTGCTTGGAGTGCAGATCTTTTTTCTTCTCCACTTGTTTGGTTTGTATTACAAATATGCTGCGCAAACTGTAAGCTGGGGTCATGTGTTCACTCCTGTCTATCTGTCAGTCAGTAATGCACATAATTTGCACTGCTGTGATCTACTCAAAGTCAGGTAGCTTTTTTACCTGGTCTTTTGTCCAGATTTTCAAAACCTTTTGCAAGTTTGTAACTTTTTCTGGCAAGTGTAAAATCCTCAGGTAGACTGTGGCGTGCTCCAAATTTTTCAAAAAGGTGCACCAAAAATGTGGATTTTCAGTCCCCTTCCAACAGAACTGTGCTGTTGACAACTTGTGCTGTGAAAGAATGTACATAAAGTCCAAACCAAAGCCATGAGATCATGACACTTGGCACAGTGTATTCTGGGGTTTATCACAGGATGTTTGGTATTCCGCATGATCGTGGCTAGTGGTGTGTTGCTCTCAAGAAGTTCCTCTTCTTTTTCTATGTACATAGCAACAGGTCTTCAGCACTGTTTAATGTTATTTCCCACATTGTGCATGTGAGTACACGCCATGAAAAGAAGAATAAATTCCTAGAAACTTAAATTTCTTGGAATTTCTTATCAGCTCTGTAGAGTCCACCAAAGTAATGGCTACAGGCTATTTTTGGCAGTCTAGACGTACTGCAGCCAACTACTGCTCACAATCTCAATGTCAGATCTCTCAATATATCTCGCTTATTATCTGTATCATTTTCAGCATCATTAGTATTATTATCATCATTATTAGTGGTCTATACCATTTCACTGCATTTCCTCTTGTGTACGCCAGGTTGATATTCCACCCTGCTGCCATATGCGCGCACACACACACACGCACGCACGCACGCACGCACGCACGCACGCACGCACGCACGCACGCACGCACGCACGCACGCACGCACGCACGCACGCACACACACACACACACACACACACACAAACACAAACACACACACACCTGTCCAAATGTGTGGTGCACGTACAAAATTGATAGAATCAATCTCTCACATTATGTTAAGTTCTATCAGAGAGCAATGCCATCTAAACTGTGAAAACCAAAGTGAAACTTAAAATTCTACAATTTGCTCTAAACTCGCAGGTGTTTCTACACAGAAAGTGAACAGCAAGACGCTTTCATCTGACTGGAGATGTTTAAAACTACTCAACAGGGAGTTAAAATCAGTGCAGATGAAAGAGTGGATTATTTCCCTCGTAACAAGTTGGCAATTCGTTTCTACTAGACACAGCACAGCCAAGAACTATGTATACCTCAAACCACGCCCCATCCCCCTTCTACACACACACACTCACACAAAACAGAGTATATTTTTTGTATTTTTGGAAGGTCATGGGGCCACCAAAATGGACAGATTTCATCTAGCTGATATGAGTGTTGTCACGAAATGTCATGGCAGTTCACCATATAAATGTGGAGATATTCCACTGCTGGTGGCACTAGAGAGAAGGTCAGGGGGTCACCAAAATTGCAAGGTTTCATCTTTTAGCAGAAATGAATGCTGCCACAAAAGTACGACTCTTATAACCACCACTCATACTGTAACAAGATTTTGGCCTGCTGGTGGCGCAAGAGGAAAGGTCATGGAGTCAACAAAGTCAATCACCATCTAGCCAACATGGATGCAATGTAACCAAACTTCATAGCAATGCTAAACTAGTTTCTGAGACATTAGTGTGCAAGATTGAAGTTAGCCTGCTGGGGGCGCTAGAGTGAATGTCAAAAGGTCACCAAAAGGGACAGATTTCATCCTCCAGGCAACATGAATGTTGTCACTGACAGTAATGGCAATCTACCAAACAGATTTAGAGGTATGCCCTTCTGGATCTAACTGCTGACTCACCGGTGCAGTGTCGTGTAGGCATCCACTTCCCAGCACCACAAAAATAGGTTCAAGTACATAAAATAGAACAGCTGGGAAACTGTATAATGCACATAAACAAAATACTTTTTGTGTTATCACTACTGATACAGTCAAAATTCTTATTTAAATAAGATATTTATCATGTATTTAATTTTCAATAACATTGTGAAATGTCTGACTGTACATACTGTTCGTGTGAAACATGTTTTCACACAATTATTTAATTTCAATTCAGGCAGCAAAATCACAAAATGTTGAAAAAGGGGGTTAAACCTTTCTATATGGCACTGTACATAACACTGATCCAGTTTTTCTAGGTGACATTTTACATGTTCCCAGATCAAAATTGGACTGACATTATATTAGACTTCCAGGCTTAAGACTAAATCTTAACTAGGTTTGTTAAAAATTATACATACAAAATGGGGGGAAAATATACATACTAGACAGGGTTATTATGGGGAGTACCTTGGAGTCAATGAATTTGAAATCCTGTAAATGTATGTCCTATAAACAAATTACTAATTTATGATGATTACGATTCAATCATCATTCAATCATTCAGTCTAGCATGAACCAGAATATTTTCTTGACTATTAGTTAACATGTAATCAATTACTGTTTGAAGAACTTTTTGTCTTATACAATCACAACTCAAGAAATGCCTTCAGTACAGATATTTACATCAGCACATCTCTGCTTTTTTTTTTTTTTTTTTTTTTTTTTTAATTATTGTACCATTCATGAAAGTAGTGAGAAAGTGTTTAAAACTGCCTAAGTTTTCTAAGAAACTGCCATTTTGGCTGGGAACCTGCTGTGAAAATTTGTGCTCTGAAGCTGCATTTGAGACATTATACACTATTTAACAACTTAACAACTAAAACCTATTAATAAGTACAGTTTGTGAACATCCAGAGTATAGGAAATATGGCAATCCTCAAAGAACACAATGAAGCCAAGTATTTGTTTTAACAAGAAACAAGAAATAAGGTCAAACATGATGCAGCGGATCTATTCAATATGACTACGCGCTTCGTTGGTGCCTGATCTGAAGTATTTCTCTTAATGTAACACTATTGTCAATAGGGTGTGCAAAGGAAACAATGCAAACTATATATAGCCCAAGTGAAACAGAAGTGAAATTGAAAGGAGAGGGTGGAATCATCTTACTATATTCACAAAATGTAAAGAAGCATCAGGAAAGATGGCTTCCTCTCCTGAAGGTGAATTTCATGCTACTAAAGAAAGACAAAAGAAGAACAGGGCCAAGTCCATTAGGGAGTGTAAAGGGGAGTCAAGCTAAATGAAGAGTTCACGATGGAAGACATGGTAATAGGAAAAAGAGATCTAGAGGCATTTAAGGAGATCCTTCCGGTAGTCTGAAGGCTGGTTTGACAATGCAGGATGAAATAAAAGGAACTAGAGAATGAGGGTGGGGGTGAGGGATGGGGGTTGAGAGCGGGTTTTCCTTCTTAGTGCAGGCCAGGCCTGTGCTCTGATTTTTGATAAAGTTGCCCTGGGCTTTTCCATGACTGGTATTATCATCAGCCCTCCAATGTTTTGTACATGTCTAGCTGTTAAAAAGGGGTGGGCATATAGGCTCCTGAGTGCATCACATTTCAATCTAGTTCAAGCTCTGAAAAGAGACAATGTGGGCATGTCATCAAAAACAGATGCTGTTGGTTTTACAATACTGAAATCGATAACATAGCATGGAGGATTTTGTGAGATGAGTGAAAAGTTGTTTTCTCTTCCCCCATTCATTACCTCAGTGTGCAGACTGCCAAAGCCATTCTGTTGACAAAGTCTGCACACCTGGAGACATCAAAATACCAAACACAAAGGTGTAGCTGTCACCACAAGGACTCTCCACTATTGAAAAAAGACACTTTTCAGTTGTGTATTCTAACAATGACTTTACACTGTAGGTCTGTCAGAAGACCTATTTCTTTTCCGGTAACGTAAATTGTCATTGCTTTTTTGTTTTCAGACTGGCTCAGACATGGATTGTCCACCTCGCTACCATATTTATTACTATTATACATATTACTGTTAATGATAATATTAACAATAAAAACACCAAAAATACAAACAACATTAATCGTTGTAACTTGTCTGTGAATTAATGCTGTGAGGATACAACAGAGTGGCTTATTTCTACTGGTGACAAGATGGACCCTTTGCTTGTAATGCATTGAAGGCTGGGCTCTTTTCATAGGCTATGCAGAAAGAAAAATAAACAATGGCATTATCCTTACCCAGGGTAATGATATTAATAATGTATAGGAAAAATAGGAATATGAAAATTCCTTCTTTTGTTTAAAAAAAAAATGGAGTGAAGGGAAGCTGGGAATAATTGATAAAATAATAGAAACGGCATAGAATGAACACAGTGAGTCAGATAATGGAGAATTATTTGGATAAACTAATTACAGTTGGCCTAGACTGATCTTTCTTACTATCTGCTGGTTTATGCAGTCAGTCAAAAAAATTAGCATATGACATAATCTTTGAACAACAAATCATCCTTGTTTCACAATAAGGAGAGCTTAAATGACAGCATAGCTCTCATTTAAACTTTTTATGAAATATAAATAACTACACTTGCATTTCATGATATGATATAATAAGGCAATCACAATAACAGAATATAACAAAGAAAGGGAAACCAGCAAAATCCATATTGATACATACTTGTAGTTTATTTATACACTGGAATACATATCAAATATTGGCACAAATACATTAGCATTAAGAGTAATAAATATTGGTATGGTTAATAAGTAATTTAAAGTAATCACTAAAAGCAATGCACAAATAAATCCACAGGTACTTATTTTTCATGCAACTTGTCCAAAGCTGATGTGAAAGGAGCCTTCAGGTTCTGCAGAGGCACGATCTCCATCCTGATCAGATACTGCCTTCTTCCAGCCCACACCGGCTCACCAGCACCCTGGGCAAAGACAGGAAAGGACATTTCAGACCTGATAGTTTTTAATACACCGCTAGGGCTAGTTTAGAATATCTGAGGGAAAAAAAATCCACTCACTATCCTGTCTCTCTCTCTCTCTTTCTCTCTCTCACACACAACCACACACTCAGTGGGACAATATAAACATTGCTACCAGTAACGTTACTCATATTGACAATAATCAACCTCCTAATCGCCAGTAATGAAGAGGTCAACGCTGAAGACATCTCTCCAGTCTATGGGCACCTGCTTTTCCTTGAATTGTCCCTTTATTTTAAGTTAGTCGGTTACAGATACTTTGTGCGAGTGACAGGAAACTAGCTAAAATTAATTAATAACTCCTGTAGTGGACACACTACACACACGTTAAATTAAATATTACCTCTTCTACACATAATAAAAACCCTAACCTAAGCCTAATGCTTATCTTCAACCAAATCAATTACGCCTACATAGAAGAGCTGCCGCGGAAATTAAGGCATTTCAAGTATGAGGCCAGCCTCTGGAGAGAGAGCTCACAGTCGTGACTCTGAGCCTGAACTAGCTAGCTCCCCACGTTACTGTTAGCTTCATGCCGGGCTACTCTAGTTTGTCAAGCTTCTTAACTCTGAAAATGTCTGAGCAAAATTTTAATTCAACATCATGTTGAAGAAATCAGCCGATATTTGAAAACTGCATGGTTAATTTCATATAAAAATTGTTGAAGTAACTGTGTAACTTACAGGAGTTGGCCTGGTTCTTGCTGGCTCTCTGCTCCTCCGTTGGTTAGTTGGTTTTGCACCGTGGCATGCACAGCAGTCGCCAACACAGCTTCCTTAATAGATGCTTTGGTTAAATATGAAAAAACAGCGGCATTCAGGGAGTTCATATTTTTTGTCTGTAAAAGTTATAGGTCCTTAAACATTTTCAGCCTCCTTCTTGTAGCTGAAGGCAATATATTTTTAGGAATGGCGTAAAACTTGTGTAGTTTCCACAGGCACTGTGTCTATCAGTACGCCAGTAACTCAGTCATTTCCTGCTTAGCAGGGTTCCCGCAATTACACCAAGACAGTGGATACAGCACCTACCATTTTTTGGGTTTGGTGTTCAGCTGTGGAGCAACCTTGTGTCTGGTAGGCTCTTTGAGTTGTAAGTGATAAAAACGTCTTCAAGTCAAGATCAAGATCAGCCAAGATCGAGACCAATTGTAATCAGATCCAAGTCCACTCTGAGACAGAGCACAGAACAGTGTGGACAATTTTTAAGATTTCTAATTAATGTTACAAAAATAATTGAACTACTGTGTCCTTTGAGGGTTCTTAAGAAGCAACTGGTGACCCCAGAGAAAAGGGTAAAAAGTATTCCAGAATACACTGCCAAGCTCAAAGGTCACTTCCACCCAGCCGTTGGCTAGTGATGTCCTAAACTCTTCCCAAGTGAAGATTGTGGGACACATGACATATTTTAAGAGAGACTGAGCACCCCCCCCATCACCCTGTATTATTTTTCATTATTTTTATTATTTGAGTTTATTATTTTGTGGGATTGCTATTCTGTCATCTGCCATGTCAAAGTAGTATTTTAGTTGATTAATGCACGGTTACAATGAGCAAAGCTCACACAGGCACTTTGGGCAGCCAGGTGTCCTTAGGGGTCCTTTAAGAAGGTGCGGGCGGCTGCTCCCTATTCAGTGTATAGAGAGCCTGCGGCTAGCAGCAAAGTTGCTGATGTGCGTGTGTCTGTGTGTTTTCCAGTGTGTTGGAAGTAAAGAAACGTCAAAAAATTCATGCACGCCTGGGAGTCCATTTATTACATCCAAGTGTGCAACAAAAATTGGAGGCACCGCTGGGATGATTAACGTCGCGGTCAGTGTGAGAAAGACGTAAATCGGGATTACCTTTGATTGACAGCGAGTGCGCGCAGCATCGGAGTCGCGGACGCATCAAACACAATGGATCTGGAGGAGTTGGCAGAGACCGTGTCCGAGAGACTATGGCTGTTGCAACTGGACCAGCTCAAAGTGGTATGTGCTGAAGCTAAAATCCCGAGTGGAAATGTCATCACAAGGCGAGCGTTAATCAGAAAAATCACAGAATCTATGGACAGTGTGATTAATGATGAGGAACAGGATGTTGCAATGCATCATCTGATGACAGTATTGAAACGAGTTGAGCAAATTACAGAAAATAAGGACAATGAAGTAAATACAGAAAGCACAGCACCAACCAGCGAAAACACAGCTGAAGAAAGTAGCTTAGCAGAAAAATATTCACAGCTCCAGCTAAATAGCCAAGCTCTGCAGGATGAAGTGAGGCGGCTGAGTGAAAAAGTGAACAAGGCATCGTTAAGCCAAGCCTCAGCCCCACAGAATGTGATGCCTACAGCAGTGAATCGGCTCCCGGAAGTAACAATAAGGAGAGAATTCAAGATCTGTGGTCAAATTGGGGAGAAGGGACAAAAAGACAGACTCTCCTATACAAACCTGATGCATCAGATTGAGAGAGGCTTAAATAAAGGACACAGTGAGGCTGAAGTGGTGGAAGCCGTGATCAAGTCAATCAGTCCAGGGTTGAGTATTCGTGATATGCTGGAGATAAAAAGTGACCTGACCCTTCCCCAGTTGAAGACCATATTAAAGGGGCATTTCAAAGAGGACAGTTCTACAGACCTGTATCACAAACTAGTAAACATCACACAAGACAGTCGTGAGTCCCCTCAAAACTTCCTCTTCAGAGCAATTGAGTTAAAAGAGAGGCTGTTGCTTGCTTCAAGAGAAGTGGGATCCGATGAACAGTACAGTCCCGAGCTCATCCAGAAGAAATTCTTGAGGTCAGTGAGTACTGGGCTGTTAAGTGATCATATAAAGTTTCAGCTAAAGCCTTACCTTGATGATCAGAGAGTGACAGATGAAGTACTCATCGACAGAATGAATGAAGCAGCTAGTGTTGAATCAGAAAGACAATCCAAACAAAGAAAAAACACAAGCTGCAGAGTCCCTAAAGTAAATGAAATGCAGACAGAAACGCAGAGCAGTCAGCAGAATCAGTGTACAGCCGAAGCCAGGGTGGGTGTTCAAGAACAGTCAGCTGAAGTTGTGAAGCCTAAGAGTCGTAAAACACCTGCTGTCACCAGTTCAAGAGACTCCGACCTTTATGAAACCGTCAGGTTGTTGAGAGAAGAAATGGCTGAGATAAGGAAAAGCATTGCTAACTCTCCAGGCCCCACCCACCAAGTGAGAACGTGTGTTAAGAGAGGATGCAAAGTGTGCCAGGAGCAGGGAACAGGTGACCAGTGTGAACATTGTTTTAAATGTGGACTGTCTGGGCACTTCTCAAGGGGCTGCAGAGGACAAAGGAAGCTGGCTGGGAAACCTGAGGGCATGAAGGTGACAATTCAGGCTGTTGCACCCCCAAAATCATCAGCCTCAAGCCAAGCTGAACCAGATGACAAGGTGCATGAGCTTCTGTGTGAGAGAATCAGGCAGCTGGAGGCGGAGTTAGAGAAAAGTGAGAAGGCTGAACAGATTGTGGGTGTTACCTATGCCAGTCATCTCTCTTTACGTCGCCAAGCCAAGCTGAAAGCCCTCATCGGTAAGAAGTGCATGGTGGATTGTTTTTTTGAGGGAGTAGCAACACAAGCGTTGTGGGATACAGGTTCACAGGTCACAATCATTAATGAAAGCTGGAGAAAGTCCTGTTTCCCACACATCCGGTTACGGAGCTTGGATGAACTCCTGAGTGAGGATGAGACACTTGTTGGCCAAGCAGCAAACCAGACAGTAATACCTTTTGCTGGCTGGGTCGAGCTGAAGTTCAAGCTTGGATCAAAAAGAAGCCCACTGTTAGCCAGAGCTAACAGTACCAGTGCTGGTTTCCAATGAGCCCGGTGTAGCAGAGCCACCAATTATTGGCTACAATGTGATTGAGCATCTGGTGATGAATGGAATGGAACAGCACCCAGAAGTTACACCTGCTGTGGTAAGAGACGCTTTCTCTATTGACTGTAAAAAAGCAAATGTGCTGATTCACATAGTGCAGAGCTGTGACCAGAATGACAAAGAGGGTGTGGTAAAAGTGGGAAGATTAAAGACAATAATCCCTGCAGGGCAGACCAAGGAGGTTAAGTGCAGTGTGAGGACAGGTCCCCTTTCCACAAAACAGGAAGTCCTTTTTGAACCGGAGGACGTTCCAAAATGGCCAGAGGGATTGAATATTCAGGAAACCGCCATATGCCTGCAGAAGGGAAACTGGTCTCGGGTGACTATCCCGGTCACTAATGATAGCAACCATGACATTACTCTCACCCCTCGCACAGTGCTGGGACAGCTCCAGCAAGTGAAGGCTATTTATCCAGTGGATGTAAGACCAGCTAGTATTAGTGAAAACACCACCAAAACATCCACTGAGGGTGGGCCCACAGCCGACATAGCCAGCACCCCTGAAAAGCACAAAGAGGAACACAGACAGTTGGACATGTGCACACGTGATTCATGGGACCCTCCAGTGTCAGTTGATCATCTGACTCCAGACCAGCAGCAAAAGGTGAGGCAGATGCTCAGAGAAGAATGTGCAGCATTTTCAAAAGATGAGAATGATGTGGGATGCATTCCATCTTTACAGTTGAAAATCAGGCTAAGTGACACAACTCCAGTAAGACGCACCTACACCTCAGTACCCAAGCCGCTCCACAAGGAGGTGAAGGAGTATTTGGAGGACCTGCTGAACAGAGGATGGATTCAAAAATCCCGGTCCCCATACTCATCACCAATAGTCTGCGTGCGCAAGAAGGATGGGAGTTTGCGTTTATGTGTGGATTATCGTGAACTGAATCAAAAATCCATCCCTGACCGCCACCCCATCCCCCGAGTGCAGGATATGCTGAACAGCCTGAGTGGAAGTGTGTGGTTTTCTGTACTGGACCAGGGCAAGGCGTATCATCAGGGTTTCCTGGAGGAGAGTAGCAGACCACTCACAGCCTTCATAACACCTTGGGGTTTATATGAGTGGGTGCGGATCCCTTTCGGCCTGTCCTCGGCTCCAGCAGAATTTCAGCGCAGTATGGAGGAGTGCCTTGCAGGGTTGCGAGATGAGACATCTCAGCCTTATCTGGATGACAATCTTGTCCACAGCAGGACGTTTGAGGACCATCTACGTGATATGAGAGAGGTGTTACGTCGCTATCAAACACATGGAGTAAAACTGACAGCAAAAAAATGTGAAGTGTTTAAAGACAAGGTGAAATTCCTGGGGAAGATTGTATCCAAAGACGGCTACTGCATGGATCCTGCTGAAATAGCACCAGTACAAGCACTCAAAGACCGCAAACCTGAGACTGTGGGAGACTTGAGGAAAATGTTAGGGTTCCTGTCATACTACCGCCCATATATACCAAACTTCTCACGCACTGCCAAGCCACTGTACAGTCTGTTAACCACTGAGAAAACGCCAGGGAGCAAGGCCCAAGTATCAAGTGCAAGGAAGAGCAAGGGGAAACACAAAAGGTCAGATCAGCTATCCTCTAGCCAACCGATCACCTGGACAGGACAACACCAGGAAGTGCTCTGCCAGCTTCTAGAGTACCTGTTACGTCCACCACTCCTAGGTTACCCCGACTTTGAGAAGCCGTTTGTGTTGCACTGTGATGCCTCTCAGGAGGGGCTGGGTGCAGTTCTGTACCAGAGACAACAAGGCAAGCTGGTTGTCATCGGTTATGGGTCGAGAACACTAACTGCTCCCGAAAAGAATTACCACCTCCATTCTGGCAAGTTAGAGTTTTTAGCAATGAAGTGGGCAATCTGTGAAAGGTTTCGTGAGTACTTGTACTATGCACCTTCATTCACGGTGTACACCGACAATAACCCTCTGACTTACGTCTTGACTACAGCGAAGCTGAATGCCACAACACACCGGTGGATTGCTGAGCTTGCAGACTTTAAGTTCTCAATCAAGTATCGGCCCGGGAAAGTGAATGGAGATGCGGATGGCTTGTCGCGAATGCCGCTTGACATGGAGCAGTACATGCGCACATGCTCAGATGGAATGGAGCCAGAAGTGATAACAACTGTCACACAGGCACTCCAACTTGAGTCCCTCGAACATGAGCCCTGGATGTGTCCAGCCACTATCACTGCAGCATGTACTGATGTAGCGCAGGAACGAGTAGCACCCCCAGTGGCAGAAATCTCCATGGAGACCCTTAAGAAAGCACAAGTTGATGATCCAGTCATTGGCAAGGTGAGAGAGTACGCCATGACAGGACAGTGGCCTCGTCTGGGAGGAAGAGACCGGCGTGATGACATCTCTGTTCTTGTAAGGGAGAGAAACAAGCTGTTTGTCAACGAGGATGGTATCCTGTACAGAAAGTCAGTGGCTCGAGCTCAGTTGGTGCTACCTAAAACATTCCACCAGCTGATCTACCGGGAGCTGCATGAGGAAATGGGGCACCTCGGAGTGGAGCGGACACTCAGCTTGATCCGTGATCGATTCTATTGGCCTCATATGCAGAGAGATGTCGACCATTATGTGACCAAGGTGTGTAGCTGCCTGAAACGGAAGCGTCCAAACAAGCCGACTAGAGCACCACTGGTTAATATAGTGACCACATACCCCTTTGAGATGGTCTCAATAGATTTCCTGCATCTGGAAAGCTGTAAAGGAGGATATGAGTACATCTTGGTTGTGATAGACCACTTCACGCGCTTCGCCCAGGCCTATGCATGTACCAACAAGTCAGCAAAAACTGCCGCTGAAAAGATCTTTGGAGACTTTGTGCTCAAGTTTGGATTTCCGGCCAAGTTGCATCACGATCAGGGCAAAGAGTTTGAAAACAGGCTGTTTTCAAAGCTGGAAGAATACAGTGGAATCCAAGGCTCACGCACAACACCCTACCATGCAGCTGGAAATGGTCAAGCAGAGAGGTTCAATCGAACACTCCTTTCCATGCTTAGAAACCTGACTGCAGAAGCGAAATCAGATTGGAAAAGCTCGTTGGCCAAGGTTGTACATGCATATAACTGTACGCGCAGTGAGGCGACAGGTTATGCCCCATATTACCTTCTCTATGGTAGAAACCCCCGGCTCCCTGTCGACATAATGTTTGGGCTGACACCATGTGACCAGAGCGCATCTCAGAAGGACTATGCAAGCAGGTGGAGAAAGAGGATGCAGGAGGCATACAGGCTGGCATCAGAGACCGTACAAAAGGGGCAAAATAGAGCCAAGAAACAGTATGACCGGAAAACATACGGAGCAGAACTACAGCCAGGGTGCAGAGTACTGGTGCGGAACTTCAGAGACAAAGGAGGACCAGGAAAGCTCAGATCTTACTGGGAGGAGCAAGTCCATGTGGTGACCAAGAGGAAGCACCAGGACAGCCCTGTTTATGAAGTACAACCTGAGACAGGCCCAGGAAGGACCCGAGTTCTGCACAGAAACCTGCTACTGCCATGCGACTTTTTGCCTATTGAAGAAGACAAGCAGGAGAAAAAGAAACTGAGAAAGAGAAACCCAGTTACAGATATGAAAAAGAAAAGACAGCCAAAACAGAAGGAGAGAGACCTGGAGAGTAGTTCGGAGGATGACAGTAACTGGAGGGCCATTGCCACGCGACCAGCAGAACCATTCGACCAGGCCAGGAGCCAGCTGAGAGTGGAGGCGGAGGAATTCCAGCCACAAGCAGCTGTTAAAGAAGTGGAGCAAGATGGTGACAAAGAGGAGTGTCCAGAGGAGGATGATGAAGGCAGGATGGAGCCAGAGGTGGAGAGCAGAGACACGGCAGAGGCAGAGCCCGAGGCGTCATCTGATGAAGCAGGCGAGCCAAACTCTGAACAGGAGTCGTCATCTGATGAACCAGATGAGGGGGACCCTGAGCCGCTGTCACCTCCCATGAGAAAGTATCCTTTTAGAAAAAGAAATCCACCAGAGACACTCACCTATGACATATTAGGTCAGCCATCAGTCACGCACAGACACAAGTGATAGTTACAGTTCAAAGTTAAAGACACAAGTTCATAGTCACATGTTGAATTTATTGTTGTGACAAGCTAAAAAAGAGTTCATAGCAGCATTTAATGTTACAGTTAAACTGGAAAATTCATGCAGTGATTTATCTTTGTTAAAAAGTAAAGTACCAGAGTTCAGACTACTAACACATAGAAAGATACTGGAATATGTGTGAGGCATACAGTAGTACATGTGGGTCTGTGTAATGGGTTGTGGGGTAGAAGCAGGATCAAAACCCTTCAGTATGAGATACATAGCCCGCATAAGTAGCGGAGTAGCACTTCAGATATCACCTGGCCAGTGGTGTCTATTGCTGACACATGACGTGAAGAGGGAGATACGTGTCATGTCAAAGACTGTTGCTGTACAGAGAGTATCTCTAAAGACTGACTCCCGTATAACCTACCTCAACAACTCACCAGTTAAAGACATCAGACTTTGGGAAATCTATAATGTCGGGACGACATTCATTTTGGAGGGGAGAGTGTGGGACACATGACATATTTTAAGAGAGACTGAGCACCCCCCCCATCACCCTGTATTATTTTTCATTATTTTTATTATTTGAGTTTATTATTTTGTGGGATTGCTATTCTGTCATCTGCCATGTCAAAGTAGTATTTTAGTTGATTAATGCACGGTTACAATGAGCAAAGCTCACACAGGCACTTTGGGCAGCCAGGTGTCCTTAGGGGTCCTTTAAGAAGGTGCGGGCGGCTGCTCCCTATTCAGTGTATAGAGAGCCTGCGGCTAGCAGCAAAGTTGCTGATGTGCGTGTGTCTGTGTGTTTTCCAGTGTGTTGGAAGTAAAGAAACGTCAAAAAATTCATGCACGCCTGGGAGTCCATTTATTACATCCAAGTGTGCAACAAGATGAAGCTACGCCCAGAAAGTAGAAGTTGCCCGCTCGTTTCAGCCAGGTGACAATGTTTGGATTCTTTTACCTATACCTGGTTCTACTCTCTCTACTAAATATTCGGGTCCTTATGTTGTAGAGAAGAAACTTAGTGAAATAAAATTACGTTGTCAAAACTCCTGACCGGAGGCAATGGACCAGAGTGTGTGGCCCTGGCCCTGACCAACCCAATACCAATAAAGCAGAATGCCTGTTGGGTTACCCCAGTCTAGAGGAAAGTCATGAAGAAAGACGTAGACTATCTTGTGCAAAAAGATTTGCAGTACCATGTTCCAGTCCTTGGAGTTCCCCTTGTCTCCTAGATACAACGTCTGATGGAAGCGCAAGGTTCTGCAGTGACTTCCATAGGGTAAATGCTGCAGCTGTCCCAGATGCACATCCCTTACCCCTTATTGATGACTGTATTGATGAAATTGGTCCTGTAATATATTTCAGTAAAACTGACATGTTAAAGGGATACTGGCAAGTTCCTTTAACCCCATGTGCTTCCAACATTTCAGCTTTTGTGACCCCTGACCATTTCCTCCAGTACACGGTCATGCCCTTTTGTATGTGTAATGCTCCTGCTACTTTTCAGAGGCTAGTAAATAAAGTATTGGGAGATGTCCCAAACTGCAGAGCCTATCTGGATAACATAGTTGTGTATTCTGATGACTGGGCTAGTCACATGGGTAACATTCAGAGAAGTTTTCAAACGCCTGTAAGATGCATCCCTCACACTAACTCTTGCCAAATGGGAATTTGGAAAAGGAACTGTGCTCTATCTTGGTCTGCAGGTCAAGGCCATTGCTGCATTTCCTGTATCAACTGCTAGGAGGGAGCTGCGCTGTTTCCTTGGGATGGAAACAGCGCTGGTTCTGCAAAAACTCTTCCTCTGTGGCAGAGCTGGTGGCTGCTTTAACCAGTCCCTCAAAGCTCTTTGTTTGGTCTAGTGAGTGCCAACAGTCTTGACAATCTTAAAGGTATACTATGTTGCTCAACAATCCAAGCTATAAAATAAACTATAATTGTCCTAGAGGAGGCTGCTTTGGTGCACACTAAGGCTAGCATGTGCAGCACCATGTCAGTGCAGCTTTTAATCTGTATCTGTATCATGTATTTAGCCACTAAATAAAAGCCTTTTAACTTCTTTTACCAATAGTTCTGTAGATTTTTTAAGCATTTCATTACCTACCTCAACAGTGTTTTGGGGTACAGTTAAAATTGGTCCAAACCTATGCAAAGGTAGGCTCAGATGCTACTAGAGGAGGGTATTGATAAGAAATTATCGATATCAATGCCATTATCAATTCCTCTTATCGATACAATTCTTTATCAGTTCTCTTATCAATTCTAAGTATGTTGTCCCTGGGAAAGAAAGGGGGTGGTGAGGTGGGTGTCCCATACAATAACCCATACATAACCATACTAACCCTAAACCGTTAAACAACCTTAATCCTCACATAACCACAGATGACTAGCATGGCTACCAACACTCCTGTTTTTCCCGGGTTTCCCCCGTATTTTAGACTCATCTCCTGCCGCCCTCCCGTTTTGTCTTTTCTCTCGGGAATCTCTTGTAATTTACAAGCCCCAACTTTGTTTGTTAATAGTAATGAGAAGAGCACAATAACGGTTAATAAAGGTTTTATTTTGAAATCTTAGACCGGAAGCCGCTGCAGCTCCATTAGTTTAACAGAAGCTGAAACACACAGCAAAATGTTTTTAACTGTAAATTATACAGCACGTAGATCCGACCAAGCAATCTGATCTGAATGTTTAGAATATGCTCAAATGAGCACGGCTAGCCATGCTCAAATGAAAAATACCTAATCACTGAAAATATCACTATATCTTATTGCCTGGGTCTGTGTGGTTTCCATGGCAACACGAAACGTTTCACTGAAACCCGCATCAAAAGCCGCTGTCAACTTTGTTCGCCTGCATAGTGGACCGTTTTTTTTTTTGTCAATTTTGATTTATTTGGCAACCTAAGTTTGGATAAATGGCTGAACGAGGAAGACAAGACAGAAGAGAAAAAGGAGACATACGCGAGATTGACGAGTGAAGAGCTGGATCAGCTGGAGAGGTCAGGAAATGAAGCTGGTACGGCCCGGTCAATGTCTGGGGCCGTCAAATGTCTACAAGACTACCTGAAAAACACAGCTGATTCCTCAACTTAAGTAAAGAAGAGCTAAACAAGATCCTCTGTGAATTTTATGGAGCTTTAATTTCTATAATAAAGAGAATGAAATGCCTCAGCACTCCATGGACAGTGCCTGTAAGAGTTTCCACAGAGATGTGCGGCTATAACTTTGTTCTTATTATTAATGTGTTAATGTTACCAGTTATTAATTAGCCTATTAATTGTTATTCATTTGTTTATTCTTTATGAGTTGCCTAGGCCACTGATTTAATTAATTTGTCAATTTGTTTGCATCTGTACACTGAAATGAACATTTAATAAATGAACACATCTGTGAAAACTGTCGTCTTTATTTCAGAGGTAAATTGATAATAGCCTGAAAAGGTGATTAGCAAAAGCCCCTGAAAGGTGGGGCTGAAATTATATAACTCTGTTCAGCCTTAATGTTACTGCTTACTTTTGTTACTTTTGCTGCTTAGCCAATCGGAGCTGATGTTAAATTGGAGTGACACACCCCCAGCTGAAATAAAACATCTGCCGGTGAGTTTATTAAAAGACAGATGTTTTTTTTTTGGCGCCGACACTGGAAAGCAGTAACCTATATTTAAATATAACTGTTAATATAAGTTGGTGGTAGATAAAAATCAGCTGTGCTGCTGAGTGGCTGTCACGGCACCTATTAAATTAAAAATGACTGAGAAGTCGGCAGAAGTGTAACTATCAGTGCATGAATTTTTTTTTTTTCCCCAGTGGATATTCTAGTTACAACATAATTGAGCTAGCAGTTTTGTGTTGCTATGTGTGGTATTTATTCAGTTTTGGGGAAACACGATGTCTAGAAAACATGACAAGTCCAAGTTGGCTGGCTGACAAGGACGGGTTAACGTCAGATCTCATGTATTTCCGCAGAAACAGAGAGAATACTAGCAAAAAACTTTGATATTTTAAGAGCGAAATGCCCACAGTATGAATACATTTTAATTATACATTTTATTTTGTTGGTAACAGTTGTATAATCGCATTATTACACTCGAGGGTGTGCTTGCCCGTCATTACCCTCTCGTGTAATAATGCTTAATAAAAGCACATTTTCCAGCCTGCGTCAGACAATGCCGAGTTTACTGACTAATTATTAAAAACCTGAATGTGTTGTAAATCTTAACCCGCTCAGCAGGCACAATGTCCCCGTACATCTTCTGCTGCTGATAATACCTTCATTAGTGGAGCTGGCTTGCCGGCACAGGCTGTCAAACACTCCGCACTGTTGATGTTTAACGCCGTGATTGCTATTAAGGTGTTTCAGTATATTAGACATATTTCCTCCTTTACACGTTATTTCTGCCTTGCAAAAATGGCAGGTTGCAAAATTGCTGTCTTTTTTGGTAAATTGTAGCCATACCCTCGACCGCTTTCGTCTGCTCTTGTCCATGGTAGTTCTGGTTGAAGAGGTCCTTTGTTAAATTTGCGGGACGGGGGAATATGAGGAATCGTTAAAGGAACTGATAACATGTAGACACGAACGATTCCGATGGAATGAGTCATTTTGGACCGGTTCCAAATGGGAACCGGTTCTCAATTCCCAACCCTAGATGCTACCCTGTCAGAAGCATAAAACAAAACTCAGTATGGCCTGATGACAAGTGTGTTGAAAGGTATACTGCACCTGCCTTTCACTGTAGCTCATATCTAGGCTATTTTTCACTCATAACAATGAGAACATAAAGCAGGGGATGAAAGAGTATATTCAGCCCCACCTACAAGCCAAATATGTACCACTGACCGACATCAGTGTTCATTGTAGATGTATTTTGAACGGCAAACAGCAGGCAGAGATACAATGCAAATAGGAAGCCTATTACCGGTTATTAATTAGCAACAATCATGAGGCCACCAATTGGGACACTACCCAAAGAAGAGTTTGTGGTCTTCCTTTTTTCACTAGTTGATAAGGCTGTTAATTTTGCCTGGCTAACAGGGTCCATTCTCACATCTGTTGTGCTTTTCTTGACCAATCAGACTGGAGGCCATATCACAGTTAGACAGAAAGGGCTGCGGTGGGGACATGGTGAAGAGTTGCTAAAATTACAAAGCAAAGGAACAGAGTGTCTCTATCGTTACATAAATGTTCCTTCTGCCAAAGATCCATGCTTCTTATACAGTGTGTCACCAATTTCTGAGTAAGGTGGGTCATGCTGTCCAAGTTTTTTTAAAGCACCAACAATTACACACACATTTAATTTGTAAGACAAAGGCCAGCAGCACCTCTTATTAATATAAAATGATGAATGTTGTGACTTCTTAACACTACCTTTTCTATCAGTTGGTATGACCACCAGAATTTGTGTAAATTTCTATATTTTAATTTTATTCATAATCAATTATTTACCATATATTATACAAATGTATTTTAAGGCACAGTGGGCCAAAGTTCATAACGCTGATTAATGGCAGACTTAGTAACTTAGACCCTACTGACCCTGAATCCTGATGCTCATCCTTTTCAATCCAATATTTTCTACACATTACAACAGAAATTTTAGCACCCAGTGTGAATTTTCACTAACTTATCATTTCTAGTTAAGACCCATGGTGTTGATTCCAAAAAAGATTGATATTATCATTGTTATTATTATTATTATTGCTATTATTATTATTATTATTATCATTGTTGTTGTTGTTGTTGTTGTTACAGGATTTGACACTACTGCATCAGTGAAAATTTGCTAAAAATCTTTCACTATATGCCCTTGGATAAATACATAAATACATACATACATACATAGAAATAAAAACAACTTATGTGAAATACTGTAGAAAAGTTGAATGAAAGTGGAAAAGTACAAATCTATGGAACTTATATACATTATCCCACATATTCCAGGATATTGTCAGAGTGCTTGTTTTCAATCTCTTCTTAAACAACCTGTTACTAATTCTTAAGCTCTCACCAACTACAGGCCTACTATATATCAAATTACCCTCATCCCAAAACATTTAGAGAAGGAGTGTCGAACCATGTGCCATGGAGACTGATTAGCCCCTTCTCTCTGCTTGAAGGTGATGTGATCAGTGAAATCATCTGGTGGAGTTTCTGGCTGGAATGAAAACCTGCAGCCTCTTGGCCCTCCATGGCACATAGTTTGACACATGTGATTCACAGGTTACAAGAGTACATGTAAAATAAATGTACACATTCCCTGTCGTGGCACAAGGTGTGCTGCTCTGTCTAGGCTACTTGTCAGGTTAATCACATTTTGACAAGTGAAACCAGCGTTACTTTGAGCAAAAGAAGGAAAAGCTGCTGTCAAAGAGTGAAACCAAGTTCCCTGTCTGGTATTACTGGCATTATTTTTGCTTCGAACTTGATGATATAGGTAAACCCAGAGATCTAACCAAGAAAATCTGCCAGCTTTGCAAAAAGGAAATCGATGACTATTTGCACACTGGCCACCCAGTGAATGTGGCATGTTAGCTCCTGAGACATCTCTACTGCAGCTGACAAAAGCCCTCTTCACAAAAGTACTGCCATTATCATGTGTTATGCAAAGAGTTTCAAGTAAAAATGATGCAGGACCATATAAACTCAATCTACCTCCATTATTACAGTGTGACAAAGAAAATTGCATCTTTTCATAACATTGAAAAAAAGACCTTGTTACTGGTAGTGTTACTTGGCCTTAGTGTACATGTTGGATAAATGTATACTAAAGCCAGAGCTGCATTTAGTGCTTTCTGAGGCACTTAATAATATAGCAATAACTGCAGATGTAGTCAGCCACCTGCACAACACCTTACATGACTGTCATATTACATTTGTAAAATAAAACTGAAACTGTGAAATAAGTTTTATTCTTGACAACCACACAGCAACACGGCCTGTTGAGCTGAAAGAGCATATCAAAGACTGGGGTGCACTGCAGTAAATAATGTGTTCTTTTGATGTCCAGTTTACAATTTATTCTGATATGAAATTTCATCGTAGAAGTGCTACAAATACCTTGATGTGGCATCACATAACTGTTGGGCCTGAGCCGAATACTTGGATGAAACAAGTATCTGGTACAGTTGACATGCTTTTTCAAGCATGAGTATCATCCAAGTAAATTTGGCTATTTGTTATTGGCCATTTATCCAAGTGAAAAAAACAAAACAAAACAAAACAAAAACAAACAAAAAAGCAAACAAACAAACAAACAAAAAAACACGCCATTAAACAAAATGTGCCAAGAAATGTAAAGTACTGTGCTAAATGATGTTTTTCTATTGTTGTTGTTATTGTTATGCTGACTGCTGTGTCACATATGAGAATGCCCTGTGGTCTTACTCTGGTTTTCAAACATATTCCACTAATGGGCTTGAACCAAACCTTGCTGTATTTACTAACCATTTCCAATCTAAACTTGTTTCCCCATCAATTCCTGGAGTTTTTTTTCTCAGTTTTTCCCCTCTGATGGAAAGAAATGCAATTTTTTTCTATTAATGAATTGTCTCACTGTCCTTTCTTCCCTAATCTGATGAGTGTGTTCAGCTCACTGCAAAGAAACAGTTTCCATATACCAGAAGAGATGTAACTGTAGGCTCATGCAGACAGGAATGAAGTGTCTGGGAGTGAAAACGGCAATGCACTATGTGCTGGAAACCAGGAAAAAACAGTAGAAAAGGCACAGCACAGTATAGTACTAATAAAAGTATTAATAAGCACCAGTACCCCTTACTCAAGCACTCCAGAACAAGAGTAAGGCAAAGGTGGAGGCTATGTTAGAAAGCCTTTATTAACATGGCTGTGAGTCAACATGTTTTGACCGAGCAGTTCAAGAGTTGCTCATGCAAAGAAAAACAGTTTAAAAGTTCAACAACCAATCAGAAAATGATCCAAAAGATCCATGAGAGCTGCACAGAGAGTCATACACCTCATCTATGTGGCAGGAATCACTACTCCCGGTGAAGTGCTTGATCTCATGACAGGTACAGAGTTAACAGGTCAAACATCGAGGGTCTGTTGTACTCGTATGAAGTAGCAAATACCACTATATAGGTAATAACCTATTGTTTATTAGAAAGATATTTGCAGAACAGCCTCATAACTGAGCTTCAGAATAATGTTTTTGATCTCAAGAGAACTATTTTTTAATCAACTTATAATTAAACATGCAGTATTAAGAGGTATGAAGTGAAATGCATGAACTTGAGTTTTCATACTCAACATAACTTTTAATAAAATTTAAACTGTGATGTGTGTAATGTGTGTGTGTAATCACAGGGCTTTGTGTGTGTGTGTGTGTGTGTGTGTGTGTGTGTGTGTGTGTGTGCATGCGCACGTGTGTGAGTGTAGTAAAAACACACAAGCTTTATAACAGTACAATATATATCCTAATATTTACAGCCTATAAATAAAGCCAATATATAGTTAAAAAAAAAAAAAAATCAGGCAGTCTGTGCATGACCAGCTATATTTGAAATCAATCAATCACTCAATCAATAAATCAATAAATAGAAAATGCACTTTGTGTGTGTTTTGTGTGTATGTGTGTGTGGTCAAACAAGTGGTGCTATGTGCTATAGGTATACATTGAAAGATTCAGCCTGTATTTTATTGGCAGCCTTGATCGTTACTGTGGTTTTCTATACATTGTTTTTTAATGATCTGACATTGTGAACCTGGGTGACTTTTGCACTTGTGTTGGTGATCCACCATGGAACCATGCATTCAGCCTTGCGACCATATTTTTGTCAAAAGAACTGTGTCCAGTATGCTCAAGTTTCCAAGTAACTCGGCTGACAATAGATATTTTACAAACTGTAGTAGGAGCGGATGGAAGTAAGCCTATGGTGTAGAAGTGGTAAGAATTCGCTCAGTGCACAAGACGAGTGACGCACATCCGGCTTTGCCAGATAGCGGCACTTCAGTTTCCGGTCTGTGTAATGGCTAAGCCTAACACTTACATATTCTCCCGGTGCCTCACGGATTTGCCCAGAGTAACGATAAACTATGTCCACCGAAACGTTGCTGCCACTTCCCCTGCCCCCAAAAGCAAACGAGAAAAGGGTTTTAAGTTATACATCTCCAGCTATTTGCACAACATCGAAGGTATGTAATTTAGAGAAAGCTAGCTAACGGTCGTTAGCTAACTAACGTAGATGGTTAGCACCAGGCGAATCACACCGTAATGTTTGCTGTGTAGAATGAATCTTGTTTTTGTATCCAGTGGCAAGTTAGCTGACTATACCTGAGGCCTGTATCATGAAGCGGGATTAAGGCGTTAGCGAGATAACTTCAGGCTCAACTCCAGATTTTCTGTATCACAAAGCTGGTTCACCTCTCATCGGGATAGGATACCTATCCTAAACCTGTTCTGAAAGCTAGCCTGCTAGGGTTAGGGATAGGGTTGACCCTGCTATCAACTTGATGTACTGACATGATTGGATTTTGGCGTCCGCTTTATTTTATTATAGCCTGTAAAACAGGCACACAACACGTCTGTGCAGTGCAGTGAGTTCATAGGTGTCAGCGTCAGATGTGGGCTACTTGAGCCACTGATGTGTAGTTTGCGCATTATTGCCGACTGCACCGTGGCTGCCTTCTCTTCGCGGCAGCCACGGTGTTCGATTTAGTGTGTAAATTTTGTTTTTCCTCCTCATACTATTCCAGTCAGCTGCCTCGGAACCCTCCCTTATACATGCGCGTTCACGGCGCTTGATGAGACAAACCTGGATTGAGTGAGCGAGTTGATAACCAGCGTCGTGATACCGGTTATTCCTGATCACCATGATCTCGATTAGTGTAGCCGGATAGGTCTGAGAAATCCAGGGAAAACTGAGCCTGCTTTGTGATACAGGCCTCAGGTATAGTCAGCTAACTTGCCACTGGATACAAAAACTAGATTCATTTTACACAACAAACGTTACGGTGTGATTCGCCTGGTGCTAACCATCTACGTTAGTTAGCTAAAGCTAGCTAACGACCGTTAGCTAACGTTCTCTAAATAACATACCTTAGATGTTGTGCAAATAGCTGGAGATGTATAACTTAAAACCCTTTTCTTGTTTGCTTTTGGGGGCAGGGGAAGTGGCAGCAACGTTTCGGTGGACATAGTTTATCGTTAGTCTGGGCAAATCCGTGAGGCACCGGGAGAATATGTAAGTGTTAGGCTTAGCCATTACACAGACTGGAAACTGAAATGCCGCTATCTGGCGAAACCGGATGTGCGTCACTCGTCATGTGCACTGAGCGAATTGCGAGCTGTCAGTCTAAGTTGTGCCTGGCGATAGCGTGATTGTGTTGTGTGGCGCAGCAGTAATAATGTGTTTGCTCTGTGTAGTGGAGCAGCTGTGTGTGGCGCTGGCCTGTCAAGGAATGATGTGGACACAGCTACCCAGTGAGAATTTTCCTTCTTTGAGTGTGCAGATATTGACACATTTTACTTGGATGATACTTGCGCTTGAAAAAGCATGTCATCTGTACTGGATACTCGTTCCATCCGGTTTTTAGGAGGCAATACATGTAAATAAAAAGGAACCAGTAGGGGAACCTTCAATGGCACATGGTTCACACTCATGGCCCTACTTTCTGAGCAGCAAAGCACACAGAGCAAACCATGGTGAAATGCTCAGTGTGCGGTGGGTGTGACAGCAGGATTTTGGTATTTTCAAGACATGCCTGGCACATTTGGCTATGGGGTGTAACAGATGAATATATTTTCAGTGGATGTGGTACGAGAGGGTGCTAAACTAATCAATCAATTATCCCCTTTTCCTTTTTTCCTTCTCTTTACACAGCACACACTCTGTGCTAAGGCACAGTAACATAAATATAAAGATATATTAATATTTATTTTTGGATGAATAAGATAAACCCCTCTTTCTTTTCCCTTTTCCTCTGTAAAATGAATACATGAATGACTTAATTTGACAGAGTAAAACTTTTATGTTTGCTTTAATTTAGCCTAAATAAATTCTAGTCTACATAGATTGAACAATATCCATGTCTACATATTTGCTAATTCCCAAACCTTTTTGTTTTTAAAACAGTCATGACATAAAATGTATTAAAGCTCAGTGATGTGTATGTTTGTATCAACACTGGGTATATTTTAAATTCTTGTTTCCTCACCACTTTACAAATCAACCCTAGGCCCTTGAAGACAGTGTAATCTATACAGTCACCAATCATTGAGACCTTTTCTTTCATAAAGACACTTAAGACAAATTTATATAAATATGATTTCATCAGCAATTTGATAGGATCATTTAACCACTGCCACGTGTGTGTTAGAATGCATCATCAATGGATTGGAATATTTTTTCCATCTTGAGCGACTGATATCAAAGGGAAGCAGACAAGCGTAACACTTGAGCTGACGATTTGTGACTTCAGAGATGTGAAGTTGGGTGTGCCCCGTCAGCCAACTCAAGTGGCAAAAATAACTAAAAATGTGGGTGTGCTGCATTTTACACCTTGTCCAAGCAGGTGGGTGCTGGCAGGCGCAAATCACAGTGAACCATGGTACCAAAATTGTATTGAGCCACCAAACTGATAACAGCACACCCATTACTGTGCCTCTCCTCCCACCTTGGTGCACAGTGCATTCCCAAAATACCGAACAGGCGCAGGCAAGGAGAAACCACCAGCGCCCATGAAAATGTCACTGCTCCAGTAATTAGCCATGCTTTGCACTGTGTGCCTGTACAAAAATAGGACCCTCAATGCCTTTGATATAATTCCAATAAAATTTTTTTTTAAATGGCTATATGGACTATAAACTCTAGTGAACTCTCTATTGCAAATATATGTTTTCCACTGACTGTATACTATCTCATGATTGACATTGTTTTGGTACTGCTGAAAATACCCTCCTTGATTCATCCATCTTTATCAACTACACATCTATTTCACATTTTTCAGATTCACATAGTCACATTTTATTTTCACAAATTTTAGATTGTGGTATAAAATCAACTCAAAAGTTGGTGTAGAATGTGGTAAAGTAATATTTTTTGAACCATTTCTCTCTGGGTTTTATAAACATCTTGTTGTACTCTTGCAGCCTCTGACAGAATTGATCATTGCATTATAATTGATACATGAACAAATCTTTGATGCTTCTGGTCACACTGAACTGGTTCCCATTTTGCCAAAAAATATGCATTACAGATGTATCTCTGGTTCTATAAACCCTGGATGACTGCCTGAAAAATGTGTAAAACTGATCATCTTCTGGTTCATGCATGCACAGGTCCAAAACAGGACAAGGTAGGCCAATGCAGAGCATAACTACAACTGTTGTCTGTAAAACAGCTTTGGCTGAGTTTGACACTCTGAGAAATAAAGCACTCTGGCAGTTATCCAGGATTCATATGACTAGTTACAGCCATAACTGAAATTCTACTTCATCTTTTCTGGCCATCAGAGGTAGTGCATAACACTGGCTAACTCATAACAAAAGATCACAAGGAGTCTGAGTACCTCAGAAACTTCAGTGTCTCTGCTGAAGGACTCTGCGTGTTGGTGGTAAGATCAGAGGTACTGATGGGAAAGCCTAAAGAAGCCCCAAGGCCATGCATGGGCCACTGTTCCTCACCCCATGCGTGGTCATGACCACCAAGGACTGTCAAAGCATTTAGTGAGTTCACTCATCTGAGGCAAAAAGATCTTATGATGCTGAGCACTATATTCAAAGGCTGTCGGTCGGACGATGAAATAGGGCTTTATTGTCTCTCTAGCATGCATGTAGCCCCTCAGGTACTGTTTTACTCAAAGGGAGGGACAGTAAAGGTGGCATGAACTGAAGAAAGTGCTAACCAGGGTTGGGACTGGCTGCTTCAGGTTGAGTTTAAGACAACCATGCAAATAATGGACTTCATGAAGACACTCTGTGACTCAGCCAAAATGACGTGAAGAGTGGGAGCCCAAATCAGAGGCACGGTAAGGCTTCTCTTCTTCCTTGAAATAAATATTATAATGAGAGCCAAAAGCAGCCATGGAGAGGTCATCCTCCTCAGAGACCGGTGCTGCTGTAGGCAGGCTGAGGTGCAACAAATTCAAGATTCAAGTCATATTTCATCTAGGCCAGTTTATTGATTAGCAGATACATACTGAATACAGTTTTGTAGAATTAGCCCTCTTCCTAGGAGCCCTGTATGGCCTCTACGCATGATGTTTTGGAGAAGTAGGCAAACATGATGTTTTGGAGAGTTAGGCAGGGAAATGTTAGCTCCAAGCAAGAGGCTCATATTTTGGCTAGCCTTGCGGCCCTCAATATTCAAGGCATGAAGCTGCAATCCATGCAGGGGTTCAAGAAGGCCTTCCCTCAAATGCTCTAGGCCAAGAAAAGAGATCATGACCATCTTCAAGTTGAATAGGCCATGCAGGAACGGCAAACATGAGTGGCAAGCATAGTATATATCATTACATTGTTGGATATGAGGCAAAGCCACAAGTGCTGTACACACTGTTGGCAATAACCAAAGACAGTTCTGAATTTGAAAACAACAAACAAGTACCTGCTAACCCATATAAATATAGGAAAATTAAACTGTGCTTACCCACAAATGCAAACCTGCTAACACTGAACAACCAAACTGAGGGAAGACATTTTGTGATTCAATCACAGCATGAGGACTAGGATTAAAATACTTCTTCATTGTCAGTGTCATACAGTATGACATACAATGTCATAGCTGACAGGTGTGTGTATATACACTACTCACAAAAAGTTAGGGATATTCGGCTTTCGGGTGAAATTTCAGGATGAACCTAAAATGCATTATAACCTTTACAGGTGAACTTAATGTGACCTTCTGTAAACTTTTGAATGCACATGTCCAACTGTTCAGTGTTTCAGTACTTTTTGCACAAGTTGCTGTTCTTTAACAAGGAGTTTAACGGCAAAATTCACATCAAGTGTTTGATCCATGAATCAACCAATAAATTTCCTGGTTCAATTAGAATTGGCATTTAAACAGTCCTCCTCATCATGCTGTTCACATCTTGACATCATGAGACCAAGACGACACGTCAGTACAGAACTGCCCTACACTTTGTGAATGGTACAGTGACAAGCCCATGCTACCTGAATAACATCATTAATCCAGTCATTGTGCCCCTGCATGACCAACACAGGCCTAGTTTCATCTTCATGGACGACAATGCTCCAGCTCATCAAGGTCGTATCATTAGGGAACGGCTGCTGGAGACTGGGGTACCTCAAATGGAGTGGCCTGCACTTTCTCAGACCTGCATCCCATAGAAAACCTATGGGATCAGCTGAGCCGCCGTGTAGAGGCTCGGAGCTCTGTACCCCAGAACCTCAATGTCCTGAGGGCCGCCCTTCAAAAAGAGTGGGATGCCATGCCTCAGTAGACAATAAGTCGACTTGTGAACAGCATGAGACGTCGTTGTCAAGCTGTAATTGATGCTCAAGGGCACATGACAAGTTATTGAGACACTGACATTTTTTGTTGTGGTATATCCACCACTGTTGTTGGCTTTTGTTTCAAGTTTGAGATGAGGAAATCACCAATGTATGCTTCTACTTAAATGCCCTACTTTCATGATATAATATCACTGTAGCGTGAACTTTTTATATTTTCCATAAATTTCACCCAAAAGCCAAATATCCCTAATTTTTTGTGAGTAGTGTATGTGTTTGTGTGTGGATATCAGAGGCAGTACAGGCAGCACGAAGTTAAGATACTGTCAGATTTTTTCATCTTTGTTTAATGCTATGACTTTCAATAAACTTGCAATAAAATAAATTTAGGGATGTATGGTTGTAGTGGTATAATTTTGTCTCATAACTCTGGAATGTAAAGGTCATGGAAGGGGCCCATCTGATTTTCTGTAGGCCAGTATAATTTCTAGCACCTTTGTTGACTTTTATGTGATTGACTGATCTGATTACCTTGCTGTCCACTCTGAATCAAAAACTCTAAAACAATGCTTTGTTTTCATGTACGCAAGTGTACACATTCTGAACAAACCTTTGCCCCTGCCTTCTTTTCTTTTACCATGAAAATCCTTTCACACAGGTAGCATGTCCCTTGCTAGTCAGTGGTACTGAAATTGCTTACACCACACAATGTTGAGCCCCTCATTATATATAGACAGGTGACAAATTAAAGGAAAAACCAACATAATGTGTCTTGGTAAGGTGTTGAGCTACAGCGGGCCACCAGAACAGCCAACTATGGGCCAAAGTCTCCCATAGATTTACATCATTTTCATCCCATTCAGTGACCTCACCCCCCACTTCTGATCTTACAAATGAGCCCGAGTGTGAATGCAAGGTCAAGGAAAAAAAAAGAATTAGAAATATGACTTTATTGTGTCATTCTTGGGTTGAAAATGCATGTGTTTTATGTGTTGTAAAAACTGTTAAATAAACTATAAATGCTTCATGATGGAAATATCCTCCAATGTATTTAAAAGAAAGGCCACTGAGATAATGCTGTTTCTGAGCCTCCATGCAAACACCAATCGAAGATGTGTTGCAGGAATGAGTCATCTCAATCCAGCTGTCCACAGGGCATGTATCTGATTAGCATACCCACGCTCACACACCAGGAGCCAATGTAAATATTGCAATAAAAGCCTTGGTAATAGTATCAATTCTGCATCTTGGGTGGGTTTCATGTAGCTCATTTTTCCTACTTTCAGCAATATTGTATGCATGCGAGTACACGGTTTTATAGTTTTAATATTAGCTATTGAAACTATACATGCAGGTATAGCTTCCATTAATTTCTCCTCTCCTTGTGCTTGCCCCTGTGCCCAATGTTTTTTTTTTTTACTCTCATGTAATCAGTAGCATAAGATCTCCTGCTGTCTGTCTGTCTCCCTCTCTCTCTCACACACACACACACACACACACACACACACACGTTATTATCAAATTAAATATTTTACTCAAAAATAGAATAGGTGTTGTTCAGCTAGAGAGCAAGGTAATGTTCATGGGCAAATTCTCGCAAACATTTAATAAAAAAGTGCGTATTATTAACATTTAGAAGATACTTATACTTTTTGGGAATTTATGGTTTACAGGACAAGATGCTGTAATCTTTGAGACATGTAACTTTACAAACAATGTGGCAAAACCAGCAAAGCAAGCCACTTCAAAAGTTACCTATGCTCAGAAAAACAAAAAAAACAAAAAAACAACATGCTCAGGGTCGGCATAAAACTGCTTGCTTTACTTGTTGAAGTTGTTATTCAAGTGAAACTGGAGCTGAAGAATGTGTACGATGGAAGGGCTGTGGCAACTCCACAGGACAATGTGGTGAAGCACCCACAAGGGGGTTGTCTGTTCTGCAAGGCTGAACGATTTGGCGCTCCGTAGACTGAGGCATCCCATTTGGCTAATGAAGTCCCAGACTGTCTTCACACCACACCCCCACCACTCCACTATGAAATGTTCTACTCATGAAAGTAATGAGGCAGGGAGGGAGAAAGACTCTTCTGGCCACTGATAACCTCGGACTAAACTTGCAACCTTACGAGACAAGGGCCTAATATCTGGCCGTCAATCAGCCCCAGCGTCCCTAGCTGGAGTGTTTAATTACAAGGATCAATTATTTACCAGCCTCCTCTTTCACTACTCGGTGCTCCCAAAAACAAAGGAGTTAAAAAACATTGGCAAGACTCACAAGGGGTCGGGATGACAAATTTACTATTGAGGAAACAGCAAATTGCTTGTTCAAGATAATACACATAGTACTTATGTGCTTTTTTATGATGAATTAATTTTTTTATTGTTTCAAATGATCATTGTGCCTGCTTGATGTGTGTGTTTTGTTTTGTTTTTTAGCTTGGTAGCATACCTTCCATCATTAACAACCACATAAAATATACATACATAAAAACATGCTGAAATGTAAAACTCAGTTTATTCATTTAGAGCACTCAATAAAAAACTCAAATCTTGCATAGCCCTCTGAACCCTCTGAGAAAATTGTTACCTTCCTCTGCTTCTCTTAACAGACTCGTCTAGCGGATGCATTTCCACATCTCTGTGTGTGTTGCACTCCCTCACTCTCTCTCTCTCTCTCCAACTCTCATCCTAGGGAGACGAGGAGGGGTCGTGAAACTGCTGCAGCTGCTCTGCTATTTATTCCTTTTTCCAGTGTTCAGGAATCTCATTCATAAAAGTAAATGAATAAAAAATAGCATTATCATTGCGACATTCACGTTTTATTTCATATCATCCACAAAATTATCGGGAATATATTGTCAATTCAATACATTGCCCATCCCTATTTTCATGGGAAGCAATAAGTAAAGTAATTGAATATTCCTTGGGAAAAGTAACAGGTATAAACATCTCTAATATCCCTCAGCTTTTCACTGATCAGATACAAGTAATTGGCTCAGTAGGTATGCCAACTACCTCTGGAGGCAAGGGTCATAAGTTCAAATCCCAGATGGTGCAACATAAATATGACAGTGTTTTTAACAGTGCCAACTTTCAAGTCAGGATCAACAAGGCCGGTGAAAATCCAGTATGTCCCTACTGTGAGTTGCAGGGATGTAGGGTGTACAAAATCTCTTATAGGCTGCACAAGTGTATTCTGTAGGTAACTTTTTTCATCCTTTTTTTTTTTTTTTACAAATCACCATAATACACAGAGGATATGGGCTCATCAAAATTCACTGAGAAAAAAAATCTAGTCTTTAAGGGTCTCCTGGAGTCTCCTGGAGATGCTAAAATCTGTTTGGCGTGAATAAAATAACCAAACATCTCAGAGAGGCGATGCAACCTTAGTGTCACTCGTGTTTTTTTTTTTCATAAGCACGATGCACTACTGCTGTGCACATTCACTTGACCTCCACAAACAAACTTAACTTAGTCTAGCATTCATGAAAAACTTTGGCCTGTCCGTGTTTTGATGAATATACTGTCACACAAACTGCTGAAAACACATTTAACCCAAACAGAGTGCCTGCGCTATGTAACAGGAAGGTTTCAGCACAATATTTGTTGTAGAATAATGCTGGGAGAAATATGCATGGATACCAAGCACCAAACTGTCACTGCCAACTGGGCTGGTAACACTGATGTCAATCCACTAATACTTCAACTTTGTACCCAACAGGCCAAAAAGCCTCATGGGTTAGCCATGCGATAATGATATACAAAAATCACAGCTGGGATGTTAATACCAGAGGAGGATTTCTATGCCTGGTGCCAACAGCCACCCATGGGTAAAATGGCACAGAGGTGCAATACGCTGTAAAAATTGTCTGTACTTACACTGTGCTCCAAAAGCTGAGGCAACAACATCCCATACACTGTCAATTTTAATGCGATCTTCTAGAATCAGTGGCAGCTGTCAAAGAAGTACCTGTGTTTTTGAACTTAAGGGGACAGAGCTTAAAATTCAGCACGGTATACGCAAATCACATATTTCTTATGAATCCCGTATTCTTGTGTGGCGAAAGCGGGAAAATGACATTGATAAATTTATAATGAATGCTGGTTTGCATTAATAGTTAACAACTGAGCTAGGCTACATGCTTCCATTATTTTTGGGGTGTGTGTTTGTAGACTATCAGCTGTTTGTTTCATTGAAATGTGAGAAAGTGTGTGGCTGTTTGTTACAGCCTTAGACGACTACGGTCATTTTTTTCACCTTCCTCCAAATGACTTAAGATCGCTGAGGGAATTTAAATAGCTTAAATGCAGAAGGGATGAGATGTTCCAAATACGTATTTACTTAAAACTAGAAGGGGCTTCAAGTTTTAAGTAAGGCACTTCCGACAAAATGGTGGCTTAAAATTTTTTCAAAACGAATCTGTTCAATAAATCCCACTGCTAATTTAAAAAAGGGAAAAAAAGAGGAAAAAATGGTTGCGGGTAAACCAAAAAGACATCTGAAAAAGACTAAGAAACGTGAAGCAGAGGTGCACTCTTCACGACTTCTGCAACAACAAGAAATAGAGCAACAAGCAATGGAGGATGGCGGTTCAGAGGCATTGCACAAAGGACTTGCTAGCATAACTATGAAGAGCTCTGCAAACTTAAACATGAAACGAAAGCTTTAAGAAAGAATTTATAAATAGTATAAGGACCAAGCGAAAGAGCAATAGATTTGACTGAGAATTCAACAAAGCTACCAAGTAAAATCAAGCTAACGGAAAAGCTATAGGAGGGGCACAGAGTCATGTACAGTGGTGGAAAAAAGTTTTCGGACACCCTTAAAATTTTACACAATCTCTAATATTATCATGAAATATTTGACCTGTGACCACTCCTGCTGAAGCTCCTGTGATGTCATTCGGTGGTTTTGCCTGCACATGCGGATCAGGATGCGGTCGTTTCTTGCTGAAGAAACCCTTGGACGCCCAGATCTTGGTTTGTCTTCCAAGCTGTTGGTTCGTCTGTATTTCTGCAGAGTGTATCCAGCTGCTGAAGGACTGCATCTGCACTTCCTGGCTATCTGGTGGCAGCTGTACCCTTCCTGGCTGAGAATCTTTATCTTCAGGCATGTTTCCTGCGTTAGGTTCCTTGTTTTGGCCATTTTTGTGTCTGAAGAACTTTCAAATGTGCTGGCTTTATATAGACACGAAGCTTGGCAACAAAAATTGTGTCTTTTAATAAAAAGAACGACCTTTATCACTGGTACCAAAATGACCCAATACTCAAAATTTCTTATGTATTTTTATTAGACCTGTGTTGAAAAGATCGATCCTCCGATTTTGAATCGATCTTCATTTAAATTCCCATGGATCGATCTGTACGCCCAAAGATCGATCTTTTAAATTGCTTTTAAACGCTGTTTTTGTGTGGAACATGAACGTATGTCTAGGGAAAATGACATGGAGGGAAGCAAATCTGGGTGGCACAACCCCTCCAGTCGTTTCACCTGCACCTGCACCACCAAGAAAAACATTACAACAACTGCACCGGCACGGTACGAGTTCAGTTCTGTTATGTGCCTGTCTGTGTTTGTTACACACTCAGTTTAAGAGCAAAGTGTATAGCCATGGTAATGCATGATGGGTAGTGTTTGGTGGTGGATATAAGCTTCATGTGGTGCGTGTAAAAGCACCATTTTTACTATCCAGCAACAGGGACTGAATAAACTACACACTGGCTGGTGTTGTCAAGAAAAGAAAAATTCTATACATATGTGTATATATAAATACACACACACACACACACACACACACACACACACACACACACACACACATATACATATAAACACATACATACATATATGTATGTATGTATGTATATATAAATATATATACACAAATATAGATAGATAGATAGATAGATAGATAGATAGGTAGATAGGTAGATAGAACAATTTTAAATTAAGTGTAGTATCCAAAAAAAACAAAAAAAACAAAAAAAAAAACAAAATTAGTTTTCCAACTAAATATAGGACAAATGTAGAAGAAATACAGAGAGAATATGCAGGAAGAGAAATATTGAAATCCAGAAGAAATGTAGGATGTATCGCCTCCAACCACAGATCAGGCACCCTTCTTTTAACCACAAGAGGTCAGGCCTCACAGTGATTTGGGTATGCGGTTTAGTTACACTTTAAGTATGGACTATGCAGAGTATGGATGTAAATAAACAAATGTGCCTCAAGCAAACCAGCGAAGTGGTTATGTGTTGTGCAATGAAATGTTGTGTCAGTGCAGACGTTAAACGCAGGCAAGCTACTTTGGCCATGAGTCTACACAGATGCGCTCTGTGTTTCATGTGACTGTAGCCGGTGTTGAAGACAGGAAAGGTGACACGTTTTTCACATTATGGCAGTGAAAAAGTAGCCAACCCAAGTTTCAGTGCATGATGTAACAATAGCACTGCACTCACACTGCTCCAATGATGCATACATTATACTGAAGTCAGAAAATGCAGCCGGCACTATTATCCTATAAATATCATTACTGAAATTTGTAGTATTGTCTCACATGTATTGGAGAGTATTACTATTAGTGTACTGTACAACACTATTCTCTACGCTCTCCTACTGCATCTATCAGTACTGCTTTGCTGCATAGACACTGCCTTTGCACACCGCGCTGCCTCCTCCTATGAATGCATTTGATCTACAACCATTTCTCTCTTCTTAATGAAGTTGCCTTACTCCACAGAGGTTGCCCTATTCCTGGGTGTAACTTCTATCCTGGCTTTGCTTCACCTGCCCAACAATATCCTTATGTCTTAGTGCTGACTATGCCTCTTCGATGCCTCTCTTGGGTTCCATTTCCCCTCTTCTAAAACAATAGGTACCAAGCTGCACTCCTGACTACTGATCGCAGGTATTGTTTCCTCATCTCTGTAAAACCTTACCAGTATCCCCTTTACACTGGATGTGCTCCCTGATATAAGGTATATCTTCAAGGCACACTCAAATAAAAAATATTTCAGCCTAATTAAACATCAATGTAAATGCCAGGTTTGGGTGTTTACCTCAAAATTGAGGAGAAGGAGCTTCTTTCTAGAACCACAATCTTGTACCAATATTCAGTAATCACAGTAGTTCAAAGTCCATAGTAGAGGAGGATATGGCCCCCAAAGCCAATAGTGCCAAAGGCCCTCTCCAAAACATGATCTGTTTTTTGCTTTTTTGCATCTAGAAATATGTAGCTTGTGTGCCATTACTGTCACTGCACCTAGCGTATTGCTGCTGCTCTCTCCGCCTACACATAAAACCCTGCTGGATGCAACAAGTACAAGTGAGCTCTCTAGGGTATATCAAGGGTATGACAGTTATAATGGATAGTGTCCCAATGGTTTGCTAATTTCATGTAAGTGTTTATAATTTCACTCCTATAGAAACAATGAACTTGTTACATACCAAAAGTGACAAAAACAAGTGTGTTATTTCTAATGCAGACACCCTGCTGAGCCCACTGGTGGCACTAGTGGGGTCATCCAAGCAG
This sequence comes from Myripristis murdjan, assembly GCF_902150065.1. Classification (NCBI taxonomy): domain Eukaryota; kingdom Metazoa; phylum Chordata; class Actinopteri; order Holocentriformes; family Holocentridae; genus Myripristis; species Myripristis murdjan. The sequence continues at coordinate 16,522,383 of NC_043982.1, forward strand.
GCAGGTTTCATCCTCTAGCCAACATCGATGTTGTCATAAAACTTAAACTATTACAACCACCACTACGACTGTTACAATATTTTGGCCTGCAGGTGGTGTTAGAAGTAAGGTCATGGACTCACCAAAGTTGACAGTTATCATCATCTAGCCAATGTGAATGTTGCAACCAAATTTCATGGCAGTGCAAAAAAATAGTTCTTGAGACATTAGTGTGCAAGATTAAAAATTTCAACTGCTGGTGGCGCTAGAGGAAAGGTCATGGAGTCACCAAAATGGACAGATTTCTGGCTCTAGGCAACCTGACTTTTATCACAAAATTTCATGGCAGTCCACCAAATAGATTTTGAGATAATCCACTGCAATACTGACGTTTTGGTTTGCTGGTGGCACTAGGGGGAAAGTCATGGGGTCACTAACATTCCCAGGTTTGCAGGTATTCCCGGGCTCATCCAGACAACATTAATGTTGTCCCAACATTTCATGGCAATCCACCAAATAGATCTGGAGATGTGATCTGGATATGTCCCTCTGGATCCAAGTGCTGACCGACTGACCCACACGATGTCGTATAGGCCCCCACTTCCCAATGGAGCAAAAATGTGTGTTGAATATAGAGTGAAAATACAGTGTAAGCTAACAGTAAAAATCAACTACCTGACATAACAGCCAGACTAAATCTGTGGGAGGCTCCAGGGCACTGAAAGGCTCCATTTACACTTTGGTCTAATTGCACTATTTTGCTCTCAGACACCCATCATCACTTAAGTGCTCCATTCATACAAACTCTGATTCAGCAGGCAAGAGCAACTGTACATGCATGATTACTTTACAATCATCATTCAATTATTAATCTTAGGTTCTTCAGTGATTTGAGTGTATATTTGTCTGATGTCAAGGATAGTTTTTTCTCCATTTTTTTTTATCAATGACATCCTCACCTAACCACTATGAATCTGACTACCTGAATGACAGCTCTGTAATAGTATTAGAATGCAGACTTCTGAAGTCTAATTAACTAAGACTGACAAAAGATGAGAGCCTTTATCGCTTATATATTAGCCATATAAATGTAAATGTGAGAACATGATACCAACCTCAGTGTTTTCAGTCAGCACATGCTTTGTGGAATTAAAGGGAAACTGCTGGACAGACGCATCTACAGTATAACAAGTTTTAAAAGCCTACTTTTTAATGTTACCATACAACATTTGTATGGACGTCACACTAAGTGAAAGCCTACATAATGTGTTACATGACAAAAAAACATCTATCAAACTGTTTTTAATGGCATCTGATTGGCAAGCTATCTTGGGACAGTTGGCACATGGGCGGGCAGCGGAGGAGTTTAGAGGTGCTAAAGTTCAGGCAGGAGCGATGCAGCACCCTGTGTCCTGCCAACAGCTTTACAGTGGCGCAATTCCTGACTAAGTTGTTGACCCATGGCCCCCACCTGCCTGGTCCGTGCATTATGATGAGAGGGCATCAATTTTTCTCCTATGCTGCCAGCCACACCAGAAGGCTTTTGACTCATGCCCATCTGTCCTGGTAGTACATACATTAAGTGAAAGCCAAGCTATTGGCCCGCTGTCTAATTCAAGTGTGCCACAAGTAGTTATATATTGTGTGAATAGAATTTTGACAAACAACTTAATAAAGAGAGCAGTCATCAAAGATAAGGTATATTCATTAGTTTCCTTTGCAGCATCAAGAGGTGCTGTTGAGATGTTATGATACACACATTTGGAAAACTTTATATATAAGAGACAAACATTACCTGCCCAGGATGGATGTCTAAGTAATGCAGCACCTCTTTTAGCATCACAGGTGTGTGTGGAGGCTTCTCACATGAATCAGAGGAGAGTTCTTGAGTTCTGTGCAGAGAATCAGGGCCAGAAGATGAACCACTTGTAGTTGAACGAACACTGAACCTCCAGGACATCCAGGTTGTCCAAGCAGCAAGAGCTGTTTTCCGTGACTTTGGGTTAGAGCGCATGGACACATGGTGCATCATGATCCCAACAACAATCTACGGACAGAAGCAGAAAAAGGCGGTGTGATGACTTAAGAAATGATATGTACGATGCGTAGTGACTATTACTGGTCTTACATTTGAGCTTTTTCAATATACATAAATATTTGTACTCTTATTAGGGTCTGTGCCACAACGAGCTATCAAATCAGTCTGATTACAATGACTCAAACTACAGTGCATCACTACAATAAAACAAGGGACATTTATATATTTTAAAATTTTAACCTCATAAAAAAGACAAGTGTTCATTTAGCACCTAAAACACTTGCAGTTTATGAGCACTTGTAGCCTATATATTACCTCCTCAAAAATCTGGTTTATTATTTCCAATTATCTTCAATGAAAATGAAAAGACATTTATTTTGTTGTTTGCAATCAAGAGCGCGTGCTCCTTTGTGTATGTTTGTCAAGAGCTTGTTTGTAGTAGCTCACACTAGCTGCTATCACATATACATGTCAGAACAAATACAGACATACAGTACAGGCCAAAAGTTTGGACACACCTTCTCATTCAAAGCGTTTTCTTTATTTTCATGACTATTTACATTGTAGATTCTCACTGAAGGAATCAAAACTATGAATGAACACGTGGAGTTATGTACTTAACAAAAAAAGGTGAAATAACTGAAAACATGTTTTATATTCTAGTTTCTTCAAAATAGCCACCCTTTGCTCTGATTACTGCTTTGCACACTCTTGGCATTCTCTCGATGAGCTTCAAGAGGTAGTCACTTGAAATGGTTTTCCAACAGTCTTGAAGGAGTTCCCAGAGGTGTTTAGCACTTGTTGGCCCCTTTGCCTTCACTCTGCAGTCCAGCTCACCCCAAACATCTCGATTGGGTTCAGGTCCGGTGACTGTGGAGGGCAGATGACCTGGCCTCCACAGCACTCCATCACTCTCCTTCTTGGTCAAATAGCCCTTACACAGCCTGGAGGTGTGTTTGGGGTCATTGTCCTGTTGAAAAATAAATGATCGTCCAACTAAACGCAAACCGGATGGCATGGCGCTGCAGGATGCTGTGGTAGCCATGCTGGTTCAGTGTGCCTTCAATTTTGAATAAATCCCCAACAGTGTCACCAGCAAAACACCCCCACACCATCACAGCTCCTCCTCCATGCTTCACAGTGGGAACCAGGCATGTGGAATCCATCCGTTCACCTCTTCTGCGTCTCACAAAGACAGGCGGTTGGAACCAAAGATCTCAAATTTGGACTCATCAGACCAAAGCACAGATTTCCACTGGTCTAATGTCCATTCCTTGTGTTTCTTGGCCCAAACAAATCTCTTCTGCTTGTTGCCTCTCCTTAGCAGTGGTTTCCTAGCAGCTATTTGACCATGAAGGCCTGATTGGCTCAGTCTCCTCTTAACAGTTGTTCTAGAGATGGGTCTGCTGCTAGAACTCTGTGTGGCATTTATCTGGTCTCTGACCTGAGCTGCTGTTAACTTGTGATTTCTGAGGCTGGTGACTCGGATGAACTTGTCCTCAGAAGCAGAGGTGACTCTTGGTCTTCCTTTCCTGGGTCGGTCCTTATGTGTGCCAGTTTCGTTGTAGCGCTTGATGGTTTTTGCGACTCCGCTTGGGGACACATTTAAAGTTTTTGCAATTTTCCGGACTGACTGACCTTCATTTCTAAAAGTAATGATGGCCACTCGTTTTTCTTTAGTTAGCTGATTGGTTCTTGCCATAATGAATTTTAACAGTTGTCCAATAGGGCTGTCGGCTGTGTAGTAACCTGACTTCTGCACAACACAACTGATGGTCCCAACCCCATTGATAAAGCAAGAAATTCCACTCATTAACCCTGATAAGGCACACCTGTGAAGTGAAAACCATTTCAGGTGACTACCCCTTGAAGCTCATTAAGAGAATGCCAAGAATGTGCAAAGCAGTAATCAGAGCAAAGGGTGGCTATTTTGAAGAAACTAGAATATAAAACATGTTTTCAGTTATTTCAACTTTTTTTGTTAAGTACATAACTCCCCATGTTCATTCATAGTTTTGATGCCTTCAGTGAGAATCTACAATGTAAATAGTCATGAAAATAAAGAAAACGCTTTGAATGAGAAGGTGTGTCCAAACTTTTGGCCTGTACTGTATAGTTAGCCACATCACATTAACACCTCCCAGCAGTAGCCCCACACATTTTCTCTCCTTTCACCGAGGGAGGATGAGGAGTTTTCTGACCATCCCAGCTCTGGCTCAGCTGGGAAGGCCAGGAGAAGCAGCCCGTGCCTGAATCTCACCACTTCCCACTGTGTCCCCTCTGACCACATTAAGACAGAGATAGAATTTAACATTTCTCTGAATACAAATAGGGGCTGATATCAGTGACAGGCAAAATGTGTTAAAAGCTGATAATTACTAGGGCTGTAGTCTGTTAGTCGACTGGTCGATTTATTGGTCGATACGTTCTTGGTCGACCAAAATCTGATTGGTCGATTATTTGCCGTGTTAATTTTATCAGGAGTAAAGCACTAAGTGCTAATGGGGGTGTTTTCAGAACACCCTGTTTCACACGTAACAGTCTGTCTTCAGAGCACCCCCTTTGTTTTAACAATTTTGGATTAGCCCAACCCACTGGCAGAGACAGATAGGTAGGCCCGTATGTTCTGAACTGAAGAAAAAATTAGGCCTGGTTTTCCAAATATTTACTTAATTAAGAACATTTAATGAACATTTAGTCCTCTACCATGTCAAAGACACTGTCAGTGTGGCAGCATTTTACCAAAATAGATGGAAAAATGTTGAATGCAAACTTTGCAAACAACAGTTTGCATATCACAGCTCAACGACCAACATGGCATATCACCTAAAAACGGTAAGCTAACATTTCTGCGTTAGGTTGCTCCGTCAGTTTTGAGTATAAACATATCAGAATTGGCATATTTCAAAGTTTTAGTCTAATAATTGTTTTATAACTGCAGGTGCACACCCACGACAACGGTAGCTTGACATAGTACTATTTTCGGAAATCATAGGCTATGATATTGCATAGGTGCACGTGATGCAGCGCTGTCAGAGCCGACCGACTCAAGTGTGTCATTCAGCGCAAAATAATTAGGTCAAAAACGATTTAATATACCGCAAATACTAGTTGTTTATGTTTATTTATAATTCATTTAGGTGGACAAGGCTACCAGGTAGGCCACTGCCCAGTTAATTAATCTAAAAATAGTAACTTTTTTGTATTCCCGCCACCCCCTGATTAGTCAACTTTTGGGTGAAATTTCAGGACTTCAGTCAACCAAGATTTTATTTGGTTGACTACAAACCTAATAATTGCAAGTTAAGACAAATGCAGCCAAAATAACTCAGGACATACATAATTATGAAATCTGAAATATATTTTAGATTGTTGAAAAGGTACACAAATGTTTTTCATGACAAATAGAAAAATCTGGTGACACATTTGTCTCTTTCGCTGTTGCCCTCGGCCAACGCTTCCAATGTGTGGTGGCAAAGTTGTAGGAATCACTACTGTTCACGACAGTGACAGATCAGATTGCTGAATTGATTAGCAGGGGCTTCCACTCATAGATCAAGGTACCCTGCGTGAACATGGATTTTACTACATTTTAAAATACTACTTAGAAAGTGGTGAAGACCTTGCCTTTGGGAGAGAAAAAAAATACCACTTTTGACTGGCCACTATATGATGTAGTCTATGGTTGAAGTGTTCTGTAATGATCCTACTTAGGATCAGAGGCTCAGACTTTGCTAACATATTATTATCAATCAAGTATTTTAAACAGCACTACTGTAGTTGAAGCAGTAACTGAAGTAGTTGAAGCACTATGTGAAATACTTGAAGCAGTAGTTGAAGTACTTCAGGCAGTAGCTGAGGTAGACAAAGCAGTCCATGAAACAGCTAAATCAGTGATTTAAGTATTTCAGTGTAGTAGTTTAACTATTTGGAGTTAACATGTTTATTTATTAATTTCCTATTGTAATCAATAAATTGAAGAAAATTTAAAACCGTAGTAGTAGGCCTAAAACAGTAGTAACATTAGTGGTAGTAAAAGTATAGTAATATCAGTAGAGGTAGTAGTACTTGCATTAAGCAATCAGACTGTTGAATGCCTCTTGAACACTGCTAACACACTGTCACTCCTGCTCTTTACACAATATATTTATTGGTAGTGTTTTAATGGTCTTGATATTTTTATTATGTTTATTGTTTTTTTTTTATTGTTGTTTACTATTGTTGCTGGTGTCGACGGGAGGCAAGACCTAAGATTTTTGCTCTTTCTTATATGTAATATGATGAAGATGCAATAAAGTGAATCTGAATCTGAATTAGCAGTTGTAATAACAGCTATAATTCAAATATTTCAACTACTACCTCAGTTATGACTATTTCTATTCCTGCAGCAACTTTTTAAATTTCTTAAAGTACTTAAAATATTATTTCAAATACCACTTCTATCAAGTAGTGTTTGTCCCTCAGACAAGTAAATATATATTACTTGTCTGAATTACCCAGGTGAGGAAATGACAGGTTTTTAAACTATTGGTGTTTTTTTAAAAATGAAACTTTCATTGCATTTTCTTTTGTTCTGCAGTGATGTAGTACATTAAGAGATTATGTGCATTTGTGGCAAATTAATTTAGGTTACATCGATGCATTACCCAGTGCCTGACACACGCTTAGCTAAATAAGACACATATAAAGACCATCTGAGACTTGAGTCAGACTCATAAAAAAGGATTTGAGATGTGTCTCAGACTTGTCATTTGAAGACTTGAGACCCTGACTTCGACTTGAGGTCAAAGCCCTGAGACTTGAATCAACTTTTGTCGCAACTGTGCCCGACGTCACGCTGCGGTGGCCAATCGTGTGGCCGAGGAACAGAGAGTGGACAGAGTAGTCCATATGGGCGCACGGTGCCGCAACGCATGGACCTGTGTGACTGCGGCCTCGGAGGCACAATCTTGCATGGCTTAGAGCAAGAATGGTGGCACTGAAGGCACCGGGCACTCACATGCACCACTGTCAGCATGGTAGCCATCCAGGTGGTTAGACAAGAAGACAGTTACCCACACGAGTGAGAGTGCTGGAAGGCTTTGAAAGACAACAAAGAGGCACACCTCTGGCCACAGGCAGGTTCACGTTAGCCAACCACGTTCAAAGCTAACATGGGGCAGGATAAGGTTTAAAGCGCTGTCGGCGTTATCACATGTCCACCATACATTTCGGGGCGATGGGCCTTACTGTGTATTCTCTTCTCGACAAGTGCCCCGCAGCGTTTAATAAAGCATCCTCTTTTCCCAACCGTGTACTTTACAGCAACGTTAAACGGTGACTGCGGGTGTAAACATTGAACGGAAGCATTGCAGCCGACATTGCTGTGCCACCACAGAGGGTGTGAATGACTGCATACATCGTCGCAGCTCACACAAACATGGAAGCGAATGTTAACGAACCACAACTGAAGTTATTCTGGGTGATAAATGATGTGAAGGAGACTGTCTGTGCCTCGGGAAGTAACCGTAAACCATGCTTACCGTGGCTGACGGACGTGTAGCCCCACCTTCAGCTAGAGAAGCACGCTGATGACGTCATTACCGCCTGTCCAATGAGCGGCGAGTCACATCCAATCTGCTGTGGTAGGGGAAGAGAGCTTGTTTTTGAAAATATTGGCGCTGATGTGTTAAGATCTAACGTTAGCTACCGAGTCTAGCTTCACCCGATTAGCCTTGCCTCATAAAAAAACATTGGTGATTGGATCCGCAAATGCAAGTCGACGGTTACTGACAAAAGGTAAGACGTATATCATACTGCTTTTCGACTTAAAGGGAATAAATTAGCCAACGCTTACTAAAACCAGCAGAGGATTAGCCTAGCGTTAGCACGTTAGCAATTGTAAGTTCGCTAACGTTAGAGTTAGGTGACTGGAGTTAACCCTCGCTCTCTGTTGACCCTCTGTTCACGCCTCTCGCCTTTTAAGTCGTATTACAGCGGACGTCACATCAAAATACAAGGTGAAAATTGTTAGTGCTAAAGGATAACATTTCCACGACGTAACACTAACATAACATACCCCGTAACTAGTGACTTGTCGGAGTCGTCCACCTTTTTTGTGGGCATAGCATCCGTGCTAGCTAGCTAGCGTTATATTCAACACCCAGTCCCTCAAGCGGCTTTTATTTTATCTCGATAACTATATTGAATGAAATGACTTGTCTCCCTCGTCTAGTATTTTAGTTGTCAGTTGTCAGTGTTTGTCTGAGGCATGTTTTCCTTGTTAATTCTGTGTAGCAGTGATGTATGTAGGTAGTTCCGGTTGATAAATAAATTAATATTTTTTTTGACTAAGATGTGTGTATACATGGGATGAGAGTAGTCTAAAGCATTTCGTACTTGTTCACTCACTCTGAAACAGTTCAAGTCCTCTTTACCGGATCTGAATTTGTCATTAGTTATCAGGTCCGTCTCTTAACACCTTTCACTGAAGGTGCAGCCACAGATATTAGGTGGGCAATGAAATCTCAGACAGGGTGGGAAATTAGCATCAGCCACCAGCCAAATGCTGCAAAAAAAAAAAAAAAAAAAAAGAACTGCCTGGCCGGTAGATTTCAGACACAAAATAATAATTTACTATTGAGTAGCTGGTGAGTTTGAAAATGTATGTCAGTCGCTGGCAGATGTTCACATTTTTAAAGGTTTTTTTTTTTTTTCCCCACACTGCAAGTGACTGCAGAATACTGCATTTTTAATCATTCGTCAAAAAACGAAAAGATTCTTCCATTACAAGGATGTTTATTACCTCCCAGAGTCTTACTAGTTTGTTTGCCTATACCTACCACGACCACACCCCCTTTTTTGAAGGACATCTTTGTCATTGCAGTACTGTACTGTCTCCATTTCTGCATATTCTTGTACCTGCCACCACCGTCCTTGTACGATGGCACCTTTGTCAGTTCATTCTTTTGTCTTATGTGTGTTGTGCTATGAATCATGATTGCACTACTATTACATGTTAATTTATATCAGTTTTCTTACAATCGACATGGTTTTTTTTTGTCTGCTTACTACATGTATGCAGATCTGTTCATATAATATACTAGACTGGTCTGTAACTTCAGAATCATGTAACCCTGTAGGCATTTTTGAGGAAAAGCACTTTATCTGTTGTTTCTGTATGATTTTTTTGTGCTGAATCCATTTCTGCCGTATGCCAAGCTGTAAAAGTTACCGTTTAGTCATAATTATTGATTAATTAGCATGATTATTGATTAGTCGCCCAAAGTTAGAAATGGCTATCAGTTTCCTATTTGTCAATATTCTATATATGATTGTTTGGTATCATTGTAAAGGGGACCTTCTCAGCTTTCATTTAAGCACATGGGTGTCTCTTTCTGACAAACACAGAGGTCACATGACCTCCTTAAACCATAAATTAAACACATTTTCCCACATTTTTCGCCTAAACTATATAGTTTCTTTTATCCCTGTGGGATCAAGGGATATCAAGGACCCAAAAGACAACAACCACAATACCTAATGGACTTTGAGAATTCAGGAAATGTATGATATACCCATACTATTTCTTTGTGAGAGGTTATTGTGAGCCTTAAAATAGCAGTAACTGACTCAGGCCCATTCACCTCCATTCATTCTCCAGCATTACGTAAAAACAACCTCACCAATTGTTTACTGTAGATATAATGATATTATTACTAATACAAATGTAATAATAATCAAAGGCCAGGTAGACATTTTTCATCAATTTAATGAATTAGTAAAATTAACTGAACGTGGCCACTAATTACTGTATTTCACCAATTAATCTCCCGGCCGCAAATAGCCGCCTGGTTCTTTTAAACGCCTGGTAGTCCAGTCATTTTATGAAAACACCTAGGACAAATTGCAATAGTAAAAAACTCAACTGATTTTGTATCCTCAGTTTGTCCTGAGTGAGGAGAAAAAAAGTCCCAAGAAATCCCATTAGTGGAAAGTTTAGAAAATCACCTCTATATGACCACATATTACCAAAAAACACTGTTTTTAACACACAGGGGAAAGGGGTTCCAAATTTTACTTTCAGATATCACTATAAAAATTCACAAGTTGATTACACACACAAAGACAAGAAAAAAAGTCAATTACAAGTTCTTTGAATTATTCTGTTTACACATGCATATCACACATTATCTGATTTGATATGCGCTAATAAGGAATATAAGGAATAAATGCCAGAGGAGACATTTAAACAGTGAATTAAATGGTTAATATATATATAGTAACCTTGAATTAAAAGGTTACTATATAACAGTGAATTAAAAGGTTACTATATATATAGTGACCATTTAATTCACTGTTTAAATATCTGTTCTGGCATTTATTCCTTATATTCCTTATTAGCGCATATCAAATCAGATAATGTGTGATATGCATGTGTAAACAGAATAATTCAAAGAACTTGTAATTGACTTTTTTTCTTGTCTTTGTGTGTGTAATCAACTTGTGAATTTTTATAGTGATATCTGAAAGTAAAATTTTGAACCCCTTTCCCCTGTGTGTTAAAAACTGTGTTTTTTGGTAATATGTGGTCATATAGAGGTGATTTTCTAAACTTTCCACCAATGGGATTTCTTTGGACTTTTTTTCTCCTCACTCAGGACAAACTGAGGATACAAAATCAGTTGAGTTTTTTTCTCTTGCAATTTGTCCTAGGTTTTTTCATAAAATGACTGGACTATATTTGCGGCCGGGAGATTAATTGGTGAAATACAGTAATTAGTGGCCACGTTCAGTTAATTTTACTAATTCATTAAATTGATGAAAAATGTCTACCTGGCCTTTGATTATTATTACATTTGTATTAGTAATAATATCATTATATCTACAGTAAACAATTGGTGAGGTTGTTTTTACGTAATGCTGGAGAATGAATGGAGGTGAATGGGCCTGAGTCAGTTACTGCTATTTTAAGGCTCACAATAACCTCTCACAAAGAAATAGTATGGGTATATCATACATTTCCTGAATTCTCAAAGTCCATTAGGTATTGTGGTTGTTGTCTTTTGGGTCCTTGATATCCCTTGATCCCACAGGGATAAAAGAAACTACATAGTTTAGGCGAAAAATGTGGGAAAATGTGTTTAATTTATGGTTTAAGGAGGTCATGTGACCTCTGTGTTTGTCAGAAAGAGACACCCATGGGCTTAAATGAAAGCTGAGAAGGTCCCCTTTACAATGATACCAAACAATCATATATAGAATATTGACAAATAGGAAACTGATAGCCATTTCTAACTTTGGGCGACTAATCAATAATCATGCTAATTAATCAATAATTATGACTAAACGGTAACTTTTACAGCTTGGCATACGGCAGAAATGGATTCAGCACTAAAAAATCATATAGAAACAACAGATAAAGTGCTTTTCCTCAAAAATGCCTACCATGTTTTTTTCTAAGGGGCTTTTTCAATTTTCGGTCCTGACTATACTGTTTTAATCTTCCCTTCATTTTTTTAGTATTCATGCTAAAAATTCTTCCAACTCTTAGTTAAGACACTTGAACATGTTTATTTTATTTTGAACATTCTTATGTTTTTGTGTATTTTTGTGTTAAGTGAGCCTTTTGCACACCTGTAGGTCGGCAGGTGCGTAGGAGAAAACTGGAGACCGGCAATATTCAGAACAAAAAACTCCCGCACACTGCTCGCATCATTTGCAAAAGGAGAACTTTAATAACAACGTTTCGGTACGTAGACCTTCATCAGGTTATCTTACCAAACAATGAGAGAGACAATCCTAAATAGGTTGGTAAACCCACACCCACAAATCAGGTTCCACCATAATCTAACATCATCAGAGCTAAATTCAAAGCACCTGGATGGATACAGGCGGCCAATGTCTGAGGGAAAAAAAAAAAAAAATAAATAATAATAATAATAATAATAAAATGAAAATAAAAAATAAAAAAATGTAAAGAAAAAAGAAAAAGAAAAATGACAAAATATATATTTAAGATAAAAAAATATAAAGAAAAAATGAAAAACGAAAAACAAATAAATAATAATAATAATAGTAATAAAAGGAATAATAAATGAAAAAATCAGACAGTAGAATGTATCAAGCTACACAGACCAGGCCCACAACAAATATTACATAGACATCTGTAATAAGGAAAAGTTCATAAATGAAAAACACTGATAATCACAATACAAGCTTGATGGAAGTATTTACAACTTGTCTTCTAGAGCCTGTCCCTGAATAAAAGAAGGGGACATAGAATTATATATCTAAACAGATCAAGACTAAGAATGACTCACAAAGACCAACGTAACGTTAAAAGCAATGCTACAATAGATCTAATATTGCATAGAAAAATAATTATTTTACAAGCAAACAAACATTTGAAAATCATCACAAATATCCCATGTGAATTACAACATCACATTAAGTGGTAATTCATCATTTAGCCCTCTAGGGGATAATGTTTGTAACGTGAAGATCCAATAAGCCTCACGTCTTTTTAACAACAAGTCCAAGTCTCCACCTCTCGGTGGTAGACTGACTTTCTCAATACCACAGAACCGTAGGGTGGAGATGTCATGTTTCTCATCATTGAAGAGTACAGCAACAGGATAGTCACGGTCATTTCTACGTATTGTACTCTTGTGTTCACTTATATGTTGCTTCAACTTTTTGTTCGTTTTGCCCACATGCAGGGTTTCCTCTAGGATTTTTTTCAAACTGTGGGGGAGGGCTTTAGCATCGTTGACCCCCCCACCCCGCTCCCTATTTAACAGTATATTAAATTATTATTATTATTTTCTTTTTAAATGTAAATTTCTTATCAAACAGACCTAACAATTCAGCTACCAATGAATGAGCAGTAGTATGCATGTGATAACATAGATTGAAAAATAAGCCGAAGTGATACCTCTTCTCTGAATAGACAAGCTAAGCCAGTGTGCTGCTGTAAGCCAGTGAAAATAGCGCGGAGTGGCAACTCTTCGCTTTGTTACACAATCTATGTCAGTGCGCTGCTGTAGCTGGAAAGTTTCTCTGCCTTTTGGACTGGTACGGTGCCGGTGCAGTTGTTGTAATGTTTTTTCTTGGTGGTGCAGGTGAAACCACTGGAGGGGTTGTGCCACCCAGATTTGCTTCCCTCCATGTGATTTTCCCCAGACATACGTCCATATTCCACACAAAAACAGCATTTCATTCAAATTATGTCAAATTCGGTGATATTCCATGTTAAAAAATAGATTGCGTTTTATTTGGCAAATTTTGTGATCGAGGAAATTATGGGCCCTACAATGTTAACATTAACGATAACATTAGGGTCGTTTTCACAGGCTTGACCAAAAAAAATGGATTAAATTTAATCTTGCCTAGGTACCTTTCTCTTGCTCTTTTCTCTCCCTTTGCGAGCGCACATCAGTAGTAATGAAACAGGCGGGTGTTGACTAAAGTTAATTGCAGTGTAATGTAACATTTCATGATATTTAAATTATCATTTCAAACTGATTATAATAAGTATATTTGCACAAATAAAGGCTACATAGCCTATATATGTGTATATATATCCATTTAAAATTGTTTTAACATCTGGAAGAAAAAAAAAATCATCATTCCGAAGGTGTGGCGGCTTTTATTTTGCCGTGGCGGTGCGCCACGATGAATTACATGTAGCGGAAACCCTGCACATACACTAGTCCACATGGACACCGGAGTGTGTACACGACATGTGTAAAGGCACATGTGATCACACTCTTAATCGGGAAAGTCTTATTTGTATGGGGATGGGAAAAAAAGTTGGTTTTGTAAGTGTTATTGCACTGCACGCAATTGCCGCAGCGGTAGTTGCCGCTAGGTAGTGGACTTAATAGTGTCTGTTGAATGGACTGTGTGGGCTGATGCCGTGTGAAGTCAGCATGAACCAAAAGATCTTTTAGGTTTTTTCCTCGTTTTTGAACAAACAGAGGCAAATCTTTAAAAGTTTGGGCGAGTTCAGGGTCGGATTTTAAAATATTCCATTGCTTTTTAAACGTAGATTTTATGACATTAGATTGAGGTGAATAAGTGGTGATACATGTCACAGAAAAATTCATCCTCTTTTTTTCTTTTTTTTCAAGTTATTCTGAACGGGTTTTTTTTTTTTTTTTAAAGCAGTTTCATAAGCCTTTTCAATCCAATCAATGGGGTACCCCCGCTGGCTAAATCTCACTTTCATATCTTGAGCCTTTTGTTTAAAGTCCTCGATTGTTTGACAAACTCTTCTAAGTCTGAAAAATTGGCTTTTAGGGAGGCCCCTTTTGAGTGGAGTAGGATGGAAGCTACTCGCCAATAAAAGAATATTTTTATCAGTTTCCTTACTGTATAAAGTGGTGGATAAAGCCCTGTTGTTTTTTATGACCCACATATCCAGAAAGTGAACCCCTATCTTTGCTGTAATCCATTGTAAATTTTAGATTATTATTAAAACTGTTCAATGAGATGAGAAAGTCATGTAACTCCTCCACGTCACCTTGAAACAGACAAAATACATCATCAATATATCTATACCATTTCAAAATTTTGGACAGATGTACATTTATTTTGGGATTCGAGACAAAGTTTCTCTCAAAAAAGCCTACAAATAAGTTGGCATAATTGGGCGCTCAAATGGACCCCATACTCGTTCCAGACACCTGTAGATAGAAATCCCCATTGAACTTAAAGTATTGGCCGCCTGTATCCGTCCAGGTGCTTTAAATTTAGCTCTGATGATGTTAGATTAGGGTGGAAGCTGATTTGTAGGTGTGGGTTTACCTACCTATTTAGGATTGTCTCTCTCATTGTTTGGTAAGATAACCTGATGAAGGTCTACGTACCGAAACGTTGTTATTCAAGTTCTCCTTTTGCAAATGATGTGAGCAGTGTGCGGGAGTTTTTTGTTCTGTATTTTTGTGTTTGCCATTACTTTTGGTGTGTGTTTCCACACATATGCCTCATAGGGTTTGTTTTCTTAACGTAATTCCACTCCACCATTTGCTGCTTATCATTAACAAGCTACTTTATGGTAGAACAGGAGTCTTGAGAACATCCTGACATACTCATCCAAACCAAGGCTGTTTATTAATTGTGTTTTCATGAACCAAAATGAGACATTTCTTTTCCTCTAGGTCCTACCTCTTTAGACCACTGTCAGATATAGACTGAGAGATAACTAGAAGTCAGTGGCCTCTTTTGTTAGGCTGCATCAGGCAATCAGTGGAAAAATACATGAATAGATAGATAATAGAAGATAAACCATCAGTCATTGGTTTTCAAATAAAACAGCTTTGATTACCATCTTATACTTGCTCTTAGTCTAATGACTCTTGCAAGTGATTAGAGTTCTCCTCTTTTATTGATTATGTGTGGTGTGACTCAAGGCTCGGTTCTTGGGCTTAGTTTCTTTTAATATACGCATGCTGGGCTTTTGCAGTGTAATCCAGTATTTCATGTAGAGTTTTTTGGTTGAGTGGTGGTGAGTGATTTTGGTTATGAGCCCGCAGTTTGCTCCTGTGCCCATTTACAGCTCAGATCCAGTAGGCATGGCTGCGTATTTGTTATTTTGTTGTCTGAAAAGTACCGCTGCATAGATCAGAAATTTACTCTGAGATACTTGAGTGCAGAACGAAATGCTCAGCTACTGTGAGCACAGCAACACAGCTGCCTCATTCAGGAAATAACCTCTTGTTTTTTCCATAAATCCCAAAACAAATCACCTGCATCTTGTGTGGGTGATTATGGCACTAGAGGGCTTTGCTGTATCATCTAGGATCTGGTATCTTGGGAACCACAGGAGTCCTTGAGGGGGTTCCATCGAGTTCCTAGCAAACTGAGGACTGGTTTAATGTAACTAGACTTTAGGAGAAAGCATAGGAGTGACCTTTCTGATCTTCCCCAGCTGGGGGAGGGGGGCATGACATGAAAATGTTAGCATTACTGTGTCACTGGTTACATTTGGGGGGGATAGGAGAGATTGAGAGTGTGAAAGGTTTTTCCCAGTCATAACTATCATTAAATTAAGTTGCACATGTGCATATTACTCACTTTGTGCTTTTTGATTATGACAGGTATTTGGCAATCACATCATTCCAGTATTTCAATAGTCTTGATGCAAATTAAAAGCAAAACACAGTATCCTCCTCAAAGATTTCGTAACTAAATACCTAACTAACTAAATAAGTTAGGTTTAGCACAGTAATTACCCAACGAATAGGCTAATACGAAGCCAGCCTTCTTCACCTGCCTTCCTACACTCAGTTTTTGCCATTTGTTTCTGTCTCTATTTTCTTGCTTTCTCATCACATGTTGTTTTGGCAATTATGCAATGCATCTGCAACTTTTTTTTATGTGCAAATTAACCTTGTTAACCTTTTCTGTGTTCTAGAGTAACACCTGAGAGCCACTGAAGAGCACCCATAATGGCAAGTGATGTGTGCAGCCATGTCAAAGTGGTTGTTCGAGTGAGGCCAACCAATGACAGTGAGAAGTGTGACAACTTCAGGAATGTGGTTCAGGTTGTGGACAACCACATGCTCATATTTGACCCCAAGGAACAGCAAATTCCTTGTTTCGGGTCCCAGAGAGTACAAAACAGGAACATCAACAAGAGGGCAAACAAGGACCTTAAGTTTGTGTTTGATAATGTCTTTGGTGAGGACTCTACTCAAGTGGACATCTTTGAGAACACTACTAAAGGGGTGCTGGATAGTGTAATGAATGGATTTAACTGCACAGGTAATTAAAAACAAAACAACAGCAGCATCAGAAAGTATTTAAACCTCTGTACTTTTTCAACTGTTTGTTCTGTTATAAATTTAACAAGGGTTGAATTTATTTTTTAAACCAGTGAACATATAATACTCCATAATATCAAAGCAAAAACACATTCTAGTGTATTTTTAATGTATTAAAAATAAAATACAGAATATCGTATTGACATAAGTGCTCAGACCCTTTATACAGTATTTGTGTAGAACCACCTTTGGCAGTGATAACAGTCTTGAGTCATTTTGGGTATGCTCCACCAGCTTTGCACACTTGAATGTGGGAGTTTCTCACAGCCCTCGTGGCAGGTCCTCTCAAGTTCTGTCAGACTGAAAGGGGAGTGATGGTGAACTGCAGTCTTCTGATCTCCCCACAAATTTTCAGTGGGGCCAAATTTGGGCTTTGGCTGGGCTACTCAAAGACATTTGGAAACTTGTCCAGAAGCCACTCCAGTGTTGTCTTGGTTGTGTGCTTTGGGTTGTCCTCATGCTGAAAACCCAGTCTCCACCCTAGTCTGAGGTTATGATCTCCCGCTCAATCTACCATGGCACATCTCAGTAAAGTTGGAAACATATTCACAGAATCTAACTTCCTAGATCAATAACTCATAAGAGAGACATTAAAATACAACCAGTGCCTCATCATGTCCAATTCTTTGAATTTGAAACAGGTGACAGTTACATTGTATCTCCAGGATGATCAAAGGAAACAGGTAGCTCAATATGGAGTATCATAACAAAGGGTCTGGATACTTAAATAAATAAGATGATCTTTTTTAATTTAAAATTGGTGGGGTGGTTGCTTGTCCAGCCAATTTTCTTGCTACCCAAATATAAATTGATTAAAGTCATTGCTTTTCATTTAAATTTGATAGATAGACGATGAAGATGAAAATCTTTTATCCCATCGATCGTGTCTCATGACAGTTTGTGTCGGTACTATATCCAAAATAGTGTGTATTATTATAGTCATTGTGATTCTCTTTCTCTTCCTTCTTGTGGTTAGTGGAATGGCTGTTATATTCATAGCACTTACAGTTGCATGTTTTTTTTTTTTGTTTGTTTTTGTTTTTGTTTTTTTTTACAAACTGTTTTTTCAATTGCTGCAGTGTTTGCCTACGGTGCTACTGGGGCAGGCAAGACACATACCATGCTAGGTTCACAAAATGACCCTGGAGTCATGTACCGCACCATGAAGGAGCTGTTCAGACGCATGGATGAAGTCAAGGAGGACAAAGTGTTTGATGTTGCATTCTCATATCTTGAGGTGAAAATTTTAATCATTAATTTCTTTCCTTGTGTGTGTGTGTGTGTGTATAAAAGAGAGAGATCCATTTTGCTTTTAACTGAGTTTTGTTTAAATGATAAGACCCCCGCGCAGAAAGCATACTGTCTAACTTGCAACAGTACAATTTCTTTGCGTGCAATATTTTGTGTTTGCCTGATAAAAGTAAAAGAGAGAGACAGATAAAGCTAAAGGCACCCTGTCTCATGGAATAGGTGTCCTAACTTTCTTACTGAGTCACAGCTGAATTTTTTAGATGTTTGCTCACCGAATCATTTTGTGTATACAACATGAATTTCACCCAGACATGAGATAACAATTAATCACTGTAGAAGGTGCTCATTAATTATCCAGCTATGTTTAAAAATATGCATTTTGTCTAGTTTTTGTTTTGTTTGTTTTTTCAGCATCATGCATTTCTATCCACTGCCTGCAACAAGTATAATCTGCAATTTCCTCTTTAAAAAATGTAAACACTAGAACTTTATTTATACAGAGAGTTGTACTTATATCTTAACCAGAATTCAGGCACATATTCACCATAACCTGTTTTGCTTTTTGCAGTTTGTGGTAAGCTGTTGTTTTGTGCAAAATGTCAGCCACAGGTGGTTGTCTCATGCATGTACTGCTTATTGCTTGCTCACAGGTTTATAATGAACAGATCAGAGACCTGTTGGCTAATGTTGGCCCTCTCGCAGTGAGAGAGGACAGTTCAAAAGGAGTGGTGGTCCAAGGCCTCACACTGCATCAGGTTAGTGGTAGCATTTGTCATTAAGAGTTTTTTCTTAGATTAGGAAAAACCTGCAAATGATGGCTTAGTACCTGGTGAAATGTCTGCTAGAGTAGACAAACTGAGCACAATTAAAGACCACAGTGATGTTTTATTAATACTTAGACGTGTATGTTTCTGAGTTCAATTATACACATTTTTGGACTTACTAACATATGCTTAAATGTTAATACGGTCATACGTGAGCAAAATTGTTTGTATTCTTACATTCAAAGACAGCCAGGTCAATATTTCCAACCATGGGAAGACCCAGGAATCATAACTAAAACTTGTGATGTCATCAGCTACAAAGTCCAAAGTAGCTCCTCACAGAATAAATTATTAAAAGATTTTAATTTTGAGATACTGGTCGAGTTCTCAGTAGATTTTCTTAGTTAATGGTATAATTTCATCACATTTGACAATACTATTAAATACAGCTGATTCTGTGGTTCCACAAAATCAGCCGCTCTCGACTACCCTATGTACTATACATGACTTTGTTCCTACTTGTTTTCATATTTTTCTCCAAAGCCCAAATCTGCAGAGCACATTCTTGAGGCTTTGGATTATGGGAATCAAAACAGGACACAGCATCCCACTGATATGAATGCCACCTCTTCCCGCTCACATGCTGTATTTCAGGTATTTCAAACATCTGCGTATACATTGGACAGATGTCAACCACAATGACAACATGCTTGTTGATATTCTTGCCATATGTTTTGTGAAACATGTGTGTTAACAATTTTTGTTCTTTCATCCACAGGTTTACTTGAGACAGCAGGACAAGACTGCCAGCCTCAATCCTAATGTCTGTGTTGCTAAAATGAGCCTGATTGACCTGGCAGGCTCAGAAAGAGCCAGTGCTACTAATGCCAAAGGGGCACGTTTGCGGGAAGGAGCTAACATCAACCGGTCACTCCTTGCTCTAGGAAATGTTATCAATGCTCTTGCTGACCCCAAGGTGAGTCAAAACTACCCTAAAAATTTGGGTTGGCAAAATAAGGGAGAGTCTTGTGGCTTGAAATGTTACACAGCAGCAAACAGTTAAAATCTTCAGCGGGAGAGCTATTTGTTGTGCAGGTCTATCTGTTCTACATTTGTACAGTATTCTCTGGATCCAGTACCCATCCTACTTTGGTTTGAGTTATGCATGTTGTTTTTTGTCACAACCATCACATGGAAAAGGACATCAAATTAGTGTTAACAAAATTGCAATCACAAATGCTGTCAACTTTGAGTGTTAAGCTTGCTATCATTAACTGTTTTGTTATCCACATTACTGATGATTGTTTTAGCAAAAATCTCTTGTGTTTAAACATTGTATGAAAGCAGCAACAGTCATTCCTACAGTATCATCACAATATTAATATTGAGGTTTTTGGTCAAAGATGCTGTGATATTATAGATATCTGATTTTCTCCATATTGCTCAGCCTGACTTCCAAACCTGGCAAATAGTGTCCGGATTTATTTAATGGTTTATTGGTTACAAAACTGCAAAATTATTCAATGTGTTATTTATGCACCTATATTCCTAGGTTATAATTTGGGCTTTGCGTTGTATTTCTACAAAAAATTATGTTTCAACTGTTGGGGCAAGTTCTTGAGACACAGAAGGTACTGTTGAGTTTTATTTATGGTTTACCGATATGTCCGTCCACAAAAGAGTGATAATTTGCATTGTAAACTATCCAGATATTCCCTTTAAGGGAAATACATCCCTCAGAGATATAGGCTAGAAGCTTTTGAAAGGTCTTACATCCTGTTACACACAGTGCAGGACTTCATGGCATTTCAGGGAGGACCAAAGCTGTTCCAAAAGCAAATGGAATATTTAGTTAAACTGCTGCCTTTACAGTAATAATTTCACAAAAAGCATGTGTACTTCTGTCAGCAGTTCTTAGCAGACTTTGGTTTCTCATGTTGTTACTTTAAGGTAGTCTTTGAGCTCAAGTCTTGCTTACTTTGAAGTGATTACACAGTTTATATTCTGGTCCAACATGTCTATTGTTAGAGGTTGCATCTGTCCCAGCAAATATGATTTTTGGCCTTATTTATTCCTGTGAGGACCTTGCATTATTGCAGCCACAATACAATTACAAACAGCTTGAATACATGATGTGCCAAAAGTTTGCTATATTTATATTAACAGGCACCTCTCTTGTGTAACAAATGTGACATAATCAGGTTATCATTGAGATAACAACACACTTAACCCAAAATTTTAAAATCTAGCATACTCACTTAAAATGGTTATTTGTAACAATAGCCAATCATATGCAACATAAACAGATCCAGAGTATGATGTTAGAGATAAGATTGGATGAACCTGTTGACCCCCATGGAGAAGAAGTCAACAGTGTCCATGACAACCCCCATGACTGGTGCAAGTTGTCCTGGGTTT
The DNA here is from genome assembly GCF_902150065.1 of Myripristis murdjan. NCBI lineage: Eukaryota > Metazoa > Chordata > Actinopteri > Holocentriformes > Holocentridae > Myripristis > Myripristis murdjan. The sequence continues at coordinate 16,543,640 of NC_043982.1, forward strand.
AATTTCTGTGTGTGTGTGTGTGCGTGCGTGCGTGCGCGCGCAGTGTCATTGCTGCTTGAAGCTTGGGGAGTGTTTGGCCCTCGGCACTGTGGTGGGCCAGTCAGTTTGATTTTATATATTCATGATATCAGTGTGAAAATACATTCCCCAGTGATATGACAAGCGTCTGAAATATTGAGCTTGAAGCTTAGGGCCCTGTTGGCCTGGTGGTGGCGCTGTAGTTGTCCGGTCAGTTTTACATTAAAAATTCCGGACCCAGTGTCAAACCCATCAGTTCCCCAAGTTTTGTCCAACACAGGCCAGGCAGAGACTCAGAAATAGCATGTGACAGACAAACAAATGAGCAAAGCCCAGTCCATAGTTCCTTCACCATTCTTGGATTGCGGGGGATTTTTGCAGCGGCAAAAATAATATATACTCAGGAGAAATTATATTAATTATATGCACACAATTAGGATGTAAAAAAGTGATAGAAATAAGAGAATATTATAAATTAAACAATTAAAGCCCCAGACTGTAAATAATTGTGGGATTATGAAAGGCACTGCATACATATTTTCCATTGATACAATATTGTGTTATCACATTGACTCTGTAAAAGATTTTCTGTTCATAAAGCTGCATTCATGTTCCTCAGGACTGCAGTGATGGATTATGAGTGCAATTATGTAGATCCAATCACTGTTGGGCACCCTGTGAAAGAACTTGGATACAGTAAATATGCAGTAGATACAGTAGATTTCATTCATTATTGGTAACACTGCTCATGCTAGTTGTTATTTGTTAGAAGTCTTCTTTTATAACTAGAGCAGGCAAATGGCCTGAAAATGCTGCAGACCTTTTTTTTTTATTGCTGATCTAGTTTATCATCAAAGATTGCAGAGTGTTTCCACTGGTCTATATACACTACTCACAAAAAGTTAGAGATATCTGGCTTTTGGGTGAAATTTATGGAAAATGTAAAATGTTCACGCTACAGTGATATTATATCATGAAAGTAGGGCATTTAAGTAGAAGCATACACTGGTGATTTCCTCATCTCAAACAATTTCTTGAAACAAAAGCCAACAACAGTGGTGGATATACCACAACAAAAAATGTCAGTGTCAATAACTTGTCATGTGCCCTTGAGCATCAATTACAGCTTGACAACGACATCTCATGCTGTTCACAAGTCGACTTATTGTCTGCTGAGACATGGCATCCCACTCTTCTTGAAGGGCGGCCCTCAGGACATTGAGGTTCTGGGGTACAGAGCTCCGAGCCTCTACACAGCGACTCAGCTGATCCCATAGGTTTTCTATGGGATTCAGGTCTGAGAAAGTGCAGGCCACTCCATTTGAGGTACCCCAGTCTCCAGCAGCCGTTCCCTAATGATACGACCTCGATGAGCTGGAGCATCAAACACCTGATGTGAATTTTGCCGTTAAACTCCTTGTTAGAGAACAGCAACTTGTGCAAAAAGTACTGAAACATTGAACAGTTGGACATGTGCATTCAAAAGTTTACAGAAGGTCACATTAAGTTCACCTGTAAAGGTTATAATGCATTTTAGGTTCATCCTGAAATTTCACCCGAAAGCTGAATATCCCTAACTTTTTGTGAGTAGTGTACATATCGCCACACAAAAAGCTCTGCCTGTAAGTTTAATAGTATCCCTCCTGTTGTGTTCCTTTTAGTACTTGCCTTGCTAATGCGGTACTTTTGTCAGTATTGGGATCTTGTAGGAATGGTGATCTCTTTTTTTTTTTTTTTTTTTTTTTTTTTCAATGTTGGTGGTTAGTGAGGAGGTGGGTGATCCATAGCCTAAACATAACCTACTCTTGAGCAAGATAATGTAGTCATGCAGCACAGATTACCATGGTGATCTGCCTCAATTAAAAGTGAGCCACGTTCATGAGAAACACACAGTAAAGCCCAAAGTTAGCTCACCAACCCGCTAGTCCTTTCTCTTGAGACAGGATCCAGGTATACCAAAGGTCATACATATGTAAAGACAGTGTCTAGACAAGCAAATGTGCTCCATGTTTTAAAATAATATGTATTGTTGCCTGTTGTCATTAGGAAAGAAAAGTCAGGTATTTAAGAAAACTGCCTTAAAGGGAAGAAAAACAATTGCATTTTTTCCCATTAGAATATTTTTAATGAAAAAAAAATCACAAAAATGATCATGAAACTGCAAGAATCTGAGGTCCTGTCCCTGCAGAGAGAGGCCTATCGGTTGATGTCTCGATTTTAATCGGTTTTGCTGGGGAGGGATTAAAAAGTTACTTTCACACATAAGGGTGGGGACAATTCAATCAGAACATGACCTACATTTTTTTTCCCTCCTGCCCCCATTTGACTGACGCTTTAACTGCACCATAGCTCCTTAGCATGGCACGCCGAGGATTATTTGACCAGTCTACCATTAATTATATCAGAAGAGGTGATGGCTTAGAGGTGGGCGATTGTGTGCATAATTGCCATTGTTCTTTTGCACCCCCTCCCCCAGCAGTGTCAGTGGTATTGCATTTAACCTTATTTTCTGTTTCTATTCTCTCCAGTCCAATGCGTTGTAAGCTTGTACCTGTTTTTTGGAAGATGTGCCACAAGTGGACACAATTGCTACGTAGTAGGAGGCCCTGCCCCTGTTTTTTCTTTGTTACGACCCCTATTCTTCCCAAACTATCCTTGCGTTAATTTCACTGTTCTCATTACCATCGTTGTGATCAGAATACATGTATATATTGAAGTAGCATGCATACAAAAATATGTCTCAAGCTGTGTACAGACTTATACTGTATACTTACTTATACTTACTTATTTCATCAGAGCATCTCTCTATCTTCATTTCTGATTCATCATAATTTTGCATCATGTGTTAACAATAATTGAACAGAAGCTTCTAGGGTATTTAAAGTAAACAGCTGCCCCCCTTATGATTCAAGGAGCCTGGAAAGTGGAGAGTCAACTGAGTATTTGGGTATTATTTCATTCCAGTTGCATACATTAACCTGACAAGCAGTCGTCTCATTTTACGCACTGGTCCCAGGGGAGCAGGCGCAAGCAGGCCATATGCATTTAGGAAATGCTGCACAAACATATGACTGCCATGTCGAAATGTGATCCGTGTTCACCAGGTTGCTTTATTCTTGGGGAATAATATCTTTGTTCTTGCCTGTGAGATTAGTGTGGTACCCCTGGCCACAATTCTTGAGTGTTGCAGTTGTGGACATGTCGTTGTCCCCTGATATTAATAGACAACAACACACCCCACCTCCCACTCTATTATTGGTGCTTCAGTGGTTATGATAGGGGGAAAAATATCCAAACTTCTGTTTAGGCAGCTGAATATTTTCTTTTCTTGGTGTGCTGCACACAGCTGCCTTTGTTCCTGGTGAACCCAGCAGCCATTCTTTTTGTGAGTAGCCCTTTCGCACCTCCCATTCACATCAACACATGCCTATCCATTCAGCTGTGTGGTGACTGTGGTCATTTTACACTCGAGCTATGGCTGCAAGACATTGGTCAAACGTGTGAATACCTAATTCCACCTCTATAGGCTGGGGCAATATGGACAAACTCAAAAATTGCAGTGTTTTTGACCGAATTCCTGTCATATTGATGACAATATTGTATGACAACTGTTGTGGCTTTCATAAAATATCTACACAAAAGATTTTTGACAGTGGTGATCAAGCAACTACATCCCTTTATTGTAATGCAGCCTTTAAAACTAGAAAAAAACAGCTCTTATGCAATATCACAATATTACGATATCCATAATAATATCAATATATTGGCCAGCCTTTTTTTTTCTTTTTTTTTTTGTGGGACCCAGGACTACCTGCTAAATAAAAAGCTGCTCACGCCGTTTACATTAGCAGGAGTCTTGTACGGATATTACACCTCCAAATTAACAGGTTGTCACAATCTTCATGTGAGTGAAACACAACCACCTCTGTGGTGTCTCATTACCGCTGCAGTAAGAACATAAGTCAGAGTCCAGTTCAAAAGATGGTTTATTGGTAATTACATAGGTTAAAGTTACATTGAGGTTAGGATTGCCTACCTATACAATACACAGCATATACAACATAAATAGAGCATGCCATCTATCATTGTGCCCGTATGGATCACAAAGTGGCTGTTGACATATTTACACCTCTGCTGGTTTGAGCCAAAGCCAATAATTACCGCTGCAGGATTTAGGCTAGAACATGAACTAAAATGGTGGTTTAACATCTTTACACTGAGCTAAAGTCCTACATGGTAGTGGGGTTTTAGGTTAGCTTAAAATGGGTATAAGTGAAAATGTACATTTCAGTCCAACAAACCATGGTAGTTTTCTTCTGACCACTGACTTTGCTCAGACACATAAATTCATAAAGTTCTGCTCTGATTGAGGGAAATTTGCCAAGTCTGTCCAGCTACCCCTTAGCTCTCCATGGAAATGATGTAAACGATAATAAGGTCTCTGAATCCAGATGTAGGCCTAGTTTTTGTGCTTGGGGAGAGGTCTTAAGGCAGCTGCAAACCCCTGAAGAGATCATTTTCCTCTCCTGTGTCTCTTTAACTATTTGTGTGAGTTTTCACCATTTGAGTCTCCATGAGATTGTGACTCACCTAAGCAGCTGCAGTTTATCGATGTCATTATTAGAAATTGAACTGTGTTCACAGACCAGCTGCACAGTGACCAGCACAGGCCAGTGATGTGGGTGTCTGTTTTTTACTTTTGCGGATGTCAGTAACACTAACCTGAACCCTCCATATTGAGTTTTGTTTCCTGTGAGGTTTGGTGGTCCCCACCAAATAGTATAGTTTGAGTAAGTTTCTCTCATCCAGCCTCTCCAGATGGAGAATGCGTGGTAAGGCACACCTCATGTTTGCTCTCTTCCAACCAGCACAAACAGGCAGGAAATATTTTCTTTCATTGCCTCTTTCCATTTTGGAATTTAATTTATCTTTTCAGTTTTGGTCGGATTTGTGTTTATCTGTCCCGCTGGCAGAACTAATACTAGCTCAGTTAATCCCGCATTAGTTCTCTTAAAAAAAAAAAAAAAGATTTTTAAATAAGGTAAGTGCAACACTGTAAGACTGTCTTGACACTTTTAGTGAACCCCAGCTATGCTAAATGTTCCTACTTTGAACAACACTGTTTTACTATCTCATTTGTTTCAGAGTAAGAAAGCACACATACCATACAGGGACAGCAAGCTGACACGACTACTGAAAGACTCCTTGGGAGGCAATTGCAGGACGGTCATGATCGCCAATGTCAGCCCCTCGTCAAAGTCATACGATGACACGCACAACACATTGAAGTATGCCAACAGGGCCAAGGAGATTAAATCTTTGGTTAGTCTATGCTAATTTTGTCATTTTATTTACTGTGAAGGTAATTTCAAAGGATATTTGGATTGAATAGTTTCTTATGCATTCCATTTCAGCTGAAGATAAATTATCCATTTGTAATTAATTCTGTCTTTCTGTTCCTTTACCTAAATACCTATCAGCTGAAGAGTAATGTTGTTAGCTTGGACAGTCACATTGGCCAGTATGCGGTGATATGTGAGAAGCAACGGCAAGAGGTAATGGCACAAACACTACTGCATTGACTATACTTTAATTCAGTAAATCTGCATAATTTTCTCATACCACCCATTTAAACAGTGCACTGCTGACATGAATATGATCAGTGGCTCTCATCTGACTGTTTTATCAATTTTCTGTTTCAATGTCCTGTTCTGCTTCTGTCAAGATCATAAAATTGAAGCAAAAACTGAAGGAATATGAGCAGAAGATGGATGTCCTGGTGGCTGGGGATTTTGACACACTCTCTTCTCAGAAACAAGCAGAGTTCAAAAGGTAAGTATGAGTTAGAGTACAAGCCAAAGCATGTAATTAGAAGCTGATTTTTTTTCTGCATTATAAACATTGTCACTGTAGTACAGGTACTCAGTGCAGACAGACAGACCACATAACCTGCATTTGCCAGAGTAGTGACACACAGATGGGCCAAGGGGACCTGTGGTCGTCCAGTGGTTCAGGTGGCTTTAGGTAAAGAACAAGTCATACTGAAGTGGGTAGGGCAGTTTAAGGTGGAATTTGGCATGTTGTTAGATAAGAGAAACACTGTTTCTACATTAGTCAGAAAAAAACATTTACAATGGAACTCACTCATATCTTTCTTATGATTTAAAAAAACAAACAAACAAAAAAAAAAAAACTGTTGCAACGATTTTTTCCAGCGAGGAAAAACATTGGTTAGACATTTGATAATCACTGCTTAAGTGAAGCAAAAGCTTCAAATTTTGCAGCACACACAGCATTAATTTTTGCAGGGTTGAGGTTCTTTTCTTGTTCTGCATTAATGAGCAAAACATGCCAGATTTGAACGCCAGCATTCTGCATCACACAGGGTTTCCACAGGTCTTTAATGAGTCTTAAATTCAATTATCTCAATTTAAGGCCTAAAAAGTTTTAAAATTTCTTAAATAAGTATTTTCCAACAGTTGGGTGAAGGCAAATTGTAACTTTATCACAATGAAATTTTGTTAATGGTTAGAAACTTGATATATGCAAAAATAAACTGCTTAAGAAAGAAATCTGTTGATGTTTTCACAGCAATATTAAGTAGATATAACAGAGGAAATTATGGCCTGTTTAATTTAGTAACGCTTACTCTAAGCAGCGTATTATACATAATTAAAATGTACTACTAATGTCAGTTTTATTAATCTTCAGTCAAAGCAGTTATTTAAAAAAAAAAAAATACAACCATTTATTTCCTGATCAATTGAATAGTGTCTTTTTATGTGAATAACCACTATAGATGACAAAACAGGGTTTTCCCTGGCCAATTTTAGGTGTTAGGCGGCGGCAGGGGGGGGTTCAATCACAGATTGAAAAAAAAAGTGGCGACTCTTCATTTTGTTTCACAATCTATGTCAGTGCGCTGCTGTAGCCTGGAGAGTTTCTCTGCCCTTTGGCTCGTGCGGTGCCGGTGCAGCTGTTATGCCAAATTCCGCGTTAAAAATAGATTCCGTTTTATTTGGCTAATCTGCACGCCTCACACAAGTCACCCAAATGGCCAATGGATCACTGGTATTTGCAAGCGCTTGTGTTTTTCGCGCTAGGCTATTCATACATTCCACCGCCGCCTAGCCTACAACGGATGTGTTGCGGCTGAAAGCCGTCCTCTCAGCGCTCAAGCAGAAACTATTCGCTGCAGTGATTGGTTAATTCCGTTGTCAGTATTTCATGACGTATGGCCCAGTGCCCGCCTAACTCCCCCCGGACAATCCAAGCTAGCATCAACAACAGATTCCTAAAGGAGCCGCAGATTGAATATATCGATGTGCGTTTTTCCCCCTTTCCTCGTTTATTTGATCTAGGCGGTCGGTGAAAACGTCTAGGCGGTGCGCCTAAGAAATTATAAGGCAGGGAAAACCCTGCAAAATAACAAAGTCAGAATTTTGGTGATGGTTTAAAAATTTTCTGGGACAGTTCCTGGAAAGTGGTGGAAAAACTTAGTTTTGAGCCCTGACTCTGATGCATTTTGTCTGTTTTTATAGCCAATTGTGGGAAGGGAGCAGAAAGCCTACTGCTGTATCTCTGAGAAAACACTTAAATTAGGCACAGGGGTGTAAAGGCCTCAGAGTCAAACATGAAACCAGAAAAGCTGTATCTACGCCTAGCTTGTGATATTGTTCCATCTTGATTTTCTTTATCCTTCATACTTTGGCCCATATAGTCATGAAATAGGCCTTACATTGCATTCTACGTGGTCTTGAAAATGTCTTACATTTAACTTTGTGCACCCTGTGGAATCATTAAACACAAAAATTGTCTGGCTTTTTGAACCCAGCTGGTTTTCATTCTAGCCATCTCATCATCATTGACTGTTTTATACCAGGGATGCAAAGTGACAGCAGTTTTTCTGCCTGGTTGGGCCACAAGCAACAGCACTGCTCTGGGTCCTAGAAATCAGGATTGAAAACCACTGGTCTAAATCATTGTATTTAAAGTTCAGCACATAAACTGTAAAGGTTTTCATTTTCTATCTCTGTAACTGTACCTTTAAACTAGCTTGATGAATTTAAATATTGCATTCACACTGTTTTCATTAGGAGCAGCTGTGTTATTTTATATTAATCTAAATCATATATATGTATATTTGTATACATTCATATGTTTATATAAAGCCAATCAGCTAAGTCATTTCAACCAATTCTACTTGAAGGGATGCAGTGGCATCTGTCAGGGTGTGTGGGGTGGGGGCGGGGAACTGAAAAGCTGAATGAGTCTCACGCCCACACATTTCATTCACTGGCATCAGAATTCACAACTCGCACAGTGAGAGGGTCTGAAGAGAGGCTGCACGCTTCTCACACTATTAAAAATTCAGCAGTCTAGCAAGGCCACGGCGGCTCCTACGTCACAGGGGTTACATTGGAGAGTGCAGTCACATTTCAGCGACAGCTCTCCAGTCTTATTTACCTGCATGCCTCTGCTGTCTTTCTCCTTCCATTTTCCATATGACACAATAACTTGCATCAGATATGTTTATTATCCTTAATTTTAAATATATTTTAAATTTCTGACTCAGTCCAAACAGAGTGAGAAGGGGCTTAAAGTAAGAATCAGATAATTAGTTGAAAGTTTCAAAAAACAACAACAACAAAAAAAAAAACGATTAAATAATCCTAGTCGGTTACAAAATATTGGAATTGTAAATATTTGATAAGCATACATTGTTAACCTTTTGCATTATCGTAATTATCACTCATTGCAGAGGAAGACAGGCCTTATCAGAGATTGTTTAAATATGTAGCTGTTATCACATATTTCATAAACTGCAGTTTATGACATTCACACAAGAGGTTTTTAAAGGCCCCATGGCCTGAAAAAAATTTTCGTTGTTTTTGCGTGATAGGGAAATCTTGGGGCCACATAAATACTGTGCCATGCATTTCGCCTATGATAAATGGAGCAGTGCACACAGCCCGTTTTTTGAAACTGTCCCTGTAAAACGAGCGGATTGCACTTCCTGGAGTTTTAATATGTCATTCTGGGTTATTACATCAGTGACTCCGCCCACAGCCCGCCTTCCCTCCCCAGGCAACCAACTCTCAAGCCAGCCAACTCAGACAGTTTGTTTATGCTCCTCGGGCTACAAGCTACCAAGCTAGCAAGCTCAGCCAGTTAGCCTCAACTCCCCGACCAACAAGCTACCAAGCTCATTTCAGCGCCGACTGTTTTATCAACTCGACACAATCAAATCAAATCAAGCTTTTTTTGTCATTTAGCTGCATATACAGCCGTAGTGCACACAAAATGGGATAGCGTTTCTTACTTGGGATCCCCGAGTGATGAGTAAAGTCAGCCTAGCGTGGATCCCGGCTCTCTTCCCCCTCCTTTGTTTACGTTCGTACCGCTTGCGCTTCCTCCTCTCCCTGGTGATGCCGGTGTAGACACTGGTAAAATCCTGTGCTGGTGTAGTCCACATCAAAGCAGAGTGCCTCATTTCTTGCAGCATGCTTTACCCTGATGTTTAGTAAAGTCTCTCGGCTGTAGGTTATGCAACCACAGCGTCTGGGTTAAGCAAAACATTTGAAACATTCACTCTCGCTGATCCCTGGAGGGGCAGCTGCGTCCATGCGCGCCGCCATCACCATAGCAATACAATGCCAACTTCGTCTGTGGTTCGGGATCGGAGTCGGGCTCAAGTACGTACGGTTGTATAACATCACGCTCAGCAGTAGCCATGATAATCTTACATAAGATGATTAACTCGCTTTCGACAAGTTTTCAAGTAGTTACTGTATCTCGTTAGCTCGTTTCGTTCTTCTCTCGCTCTATTGTTTACGTCCCAGAATGCATTGCGCAGTGACGTCGGTTGGACCACAGGTGCTCAAAACCACAAATATCATGCCAGGGATATCAACAGTTAAAATAAAACCCTGAAAAAGTGTACACCATGGGGCCTTTAAGAGCTTCGGGGCACAAGCATATCTGCAGATTCACTTAATGCAGCGTTTACATGTGATATAGCAGCCCCTAAACACATCTTGCTCAAATCTCAAAACCTGCTGGTATTATAAAATCTTTTTTAAGCTTTTACGGACTAATATGATATCTTAGAAAGAATCTTTTGTCTCTGAATTCCTCCATAACATAAGAGGTGTTTCTTGATTTAGATTGCTTTTACCTTAAGCCAAGTCCATTTTATGTTACTACCTTGGCAAGCAGTTTTGTACAAGGTAGTGTTGACACTGTGAGTGGGATGGAAGATTGACATAGTGGTTCTGCCAGTAGTTATCCTCCTCCTTTCCTCCATATCTGAATTGAAATGCTCTCTGTGACAGACTATTTTGAGGCATATGCAGTTGTGCTGGGTGATCTGTAAGGGCTAATATAGAAAACATTTGAAAAGATCATGAGTCAACGCCGGAGGAACATATTTGGAAATATCAGTTTGCACTCTCATGAAAAGCGCTTTTGTTTTCTATTTTAACCGCAAAAAATACAGTAGAGCTAACGGTCTGTTCCTCCATATTATGAAATGAAATTGCTGAGGTCATTTTTGATAGTTTTCATAAAACCTCAAGACAGTCTGCCATTTATTGCCTCTCAGTGAGGATCAGATTTCGCAATGTTGTCTTTTTAAGGCTAGTAGAAGTAGCGAGGGAAGTGCAGTAGAAATTGGGATATTTGAATAGCACTGCTTTCTCTCTGTAGGGCGTCAGAAGCTCTGCAGCGAATCTTCTGTAGCCGGGCCCAGATCAGGAGCGAACAGCTGGATCTTGAGAGACAGCTGAAGGAGAATGAGCTGCGCCAGCGCCACAGTGAGGAGGCCAACCTGCAGGCCCAATCTCTCTGTGCCAAAGAAAAGACTGAGAAGGTAGCTGATGCTTACACTGCTATTCACAGATTTCTTCATCGCCTCAGAAACAAACTGCTGAGTCATCATTGCACTTGTCTGTTCTTTCTAGTTATTTTAGCTACTCATTCAACACCCCTGCGGGACCGGGTCAGTGCCCTGTAATTCCTGGCTGTTTTCAGCCATCTGAACTCCAGTGTTTGTCCCAGCTTTAAACACCATTTCAAATATTAAAGGGAAATACCTCTGAATCCATGAACTTTATATTCTTTGATGTCATTTCTCTCATCCCTGCAAAGCTCCACCAAATATGGGGTCAATTTACTGTACATTGTCTGTTTTGCACTTGAAAGCTCTCAGACAAAAGGGATGGAAAACTTTAATGTTTGTTTTGGAGTCTTCATAATATGCCAGATGTCGGGGCGGGGTCTTACGATAACTGTATTTTTTATTGCTTCCATCAGGCTACCTGTAAGCATGAACGTAAGATTGCTGCCTTACGCACACAGCAGCAACACATTCACAAGCGTATGGAGGAGGCAACAGTGCGATTCCTGGAGAACGATGGCTGGCTTCATCGAGTGGAAAATGAGATGAAGTTGTTGGGGCCAAATGCCCAGGCCCCAGAGGTGAGTAGAACTATATGTGATCCTTTAAAGTTTTAATGAAGGAATCTGGATTAGTGCAAACCCAAACCAAAATGGTTTCAACTCAAAAACTGACATTTGCAAACCATCACATTTTTGCTGGCACTAAAAAACAATATAACTGTCAAGAAATTATAAAAGTATGATTGACAAACTTTATGGTTCTACCCAATTTCTGATGCAGTTGCTGATTTTAAAATAAAAAGAAAAAAAAAAAGAAAAGAACTATTTTTAGGAGCATAACGGAAAATACTTTATCTGAGAATCATAAGGATAACCCCCAGCGTTCCAGCATGCATGTGACCTGTTCATCACTTTGCAATATTTAACCATCATAGTGAAATAAGATTTTAACACCGCTTACTTTTTAAGATATTAATTCCTTAATCTTGGAAGAATTAATTCATTCATCTTGATGCAGAGTTGCAGTGAAAAGACAGATGAGAGATTCATACTGTGTTTTATTCTCAAGTTCAAAACAAACATGTCCATACTATGGTCACATGACAAAAGCAGCCATGGCTAGCGGAAGAGGGGAAGAACTTGACAAGCCTCCCACATCGAAAAGCCAAGATCCCCCCAACAACCTGACTGACACTGTTTGTGTCAGAAATCACACACCATCTTTTCAGTCTAACAGATCAGTCTGTCCCCCACACAGACATAATAAACACAGTCATGACAATTTCTTTACTAACCCAATCAAATGAGGCCCTCCTGTTACTATGGCGATTTTCTGTGATTAGGAAGCACAAATAACATGAGGGATGATAAGAAATTAGTGTTTTCCTTTCTTTGACAACAATGACAAGAAGAAACTCTCAAATAAAAAAATGGAGAGCCATTTTACAACAAGTAAAGTTATGCTAATTTGTTATCATCATTTGACATTTGTTGAATGCCAAATAGTAACATATATATATAGTTTCTGGTGACTTCACAATCTTAAAACCTGCAGTGTGACAATACAATGGCTAACTATGTTAGACATTTTCAACAGCAGGTTTTGCAGTGAAATTATCAGTGGAACGTCCACACCACTCAGATATAAATTCTGCCTGATTCTTGGAAGTGTGTTAGGCTTTTGACCTGCCAATAGAGTGTATGGTGAGCAACACCAGACTGAAAAAATACTTATCTTGTATACAGGATGAGGTAGTGTGAGTTAAAACAAGAAAATAAATGAACATGGCTTGATGAGGGAAAAACTTTACAATGAGGGTTAGCTCCTTTAAAACTCAGTGCTTGGTGTTTTTTGTTTGTTTATTTTGGAAGGTAGGCTGTGTCTCTACTGGTGTCGTGACTGTCTTTGTTTTCTTCCCATCTGTTCTCTCAGTAATTAGAACCGTGCTCATTTTATTTCTCCAGCTCACTCGTGGATCACTGAAGAGAATAAATCAATAGCCTTTACTCATCCCTCACACAGCAGTCAGTTACTTAAAACCATGTCCATGTTATTTTTTTCTTCTTTATCCTTTTTCCAGGAACTGGCCCAGAACTATGACGCACCCACTGGTCAAATGTTCTCTCTGCTGTTGTTTCGTAGTTCCCTTACGTCAGAGATTTTTTTTTGCCCCCAGAGCAGACAGCTTTTCAGAGGAAACATGGCTGAAAACAAAACTTTGGCGCTTCCCTCTGCAGTGCCAACCCCCAGCCAGTTTGTTGTCTCTTCTAATTCTGCCTGTCAGAGTGCAAACTCAACATGGTCTTCCTTTAGAACGGCCATTGCCTCACCACCACCTCTTGTTTCTCCAATCTCAATTCTCCTTGTCCAGGTCTTGGAGAAGGAACTCTGTTGCCACAGACTGGAGCTGCAGGTAAATGATCTCAAACAACACATCAAGCAGATGGTCCAGCTCACCGTGCTTCAGGATCAGGAGAACAGCCGCATGCAGAAGTAAGGTTAACTAAGTAAATGGTCAGTTTGTATGGTTAAAGCAACTGGGAGTGACATGAAATACGCTGAGCTTTGCTGTTTGACAAAAATATGGCTTAACATTGTGTTTCAGAATACTGAACATCCTGCTGCCTGCTCATAATCGGCACTACCATGTGTTGTGTGAGGCTGGGCTGGTCACACCAACAGATGAAATGGAGAATCATGAACTAGAGCAACTTGTGCTGAGGGAGAGAGGCGTGGCTTGGGCAGACCAGGAAGGGGCAGGACAACATCGAAAAGGGGAGGGGACTGGGAAGGAATCACACGAGACAAATGAGGCAAAGACCTCTGGGTTCTGCAGCGAGTTGGCACCTGTCCTCTCTTTCTCTCACCTGTCCTACCACCAGAATAGCCCCTGCAGTGAGTCACCCTGCTCATTCTCATACTGTTGTTAATTTTCATGAAACAAATGATTATCCCTGTAATGAAAATAATTTTACATATATCGGCAGAGGTTGCGCTCCATGTTGCGTGTGCCTTCGGAGGTCTATTACAAGTATTGCTTTGGAATAATTTGCTGCATGGTAATTGTGTGGCAAATAAATAAGGGGAAAAAGGTCAAGCCATATAGGCACATTAGGCACCCTAGGATCGTGCAGCCTCTGTGCCTCTCTATATCTGCTTGCCTCTCCAACAAGCAGTCCCTTTCCTATTTGGATGACACCCCTCCTTTGTGCCCTAAGTCAACCCTGAACATTTCATAGAAGACGGTAGCCAGAGACACATACTGTTGAGAAAGCAACACAAACTATAAACTAATTTACTTTGCTTTGCTGTGCTAAGTAACAAAAATATTAAAAGTGTAAGGATTTAAATTTTTAAAAAAGCACATACAAGAAGCCAAAAAGTCTTATAAAATATTATAAAAATTATAGGACTAGGTTTTTTCTTGTTGTGCAAAGTTTGAGAGCTCATAGTACTAACAAGCTTATTAGACCTCACCATGCAGTCTATCAAGAGTTTGGCTGTTTTTAACATCAGTGAGTTGGGTAGTAACATGCAGCTTTTCGTAATGGTACTCAGGCCATCATCCTTTGAGAGCATTTTGACAAAATATAGACCTAATTTTTTTCCTTTGACTCAGGTGCAGAGAGAAGCACAAAAAGACAGTCATTGTGCCAGGCCGCTCCATCACCTAAAGGTAACTGCCTACACTCCACTCCCTACTCTCACCTCTCCCACTGCCTTGCTAGCATATTCATTCATCTAAACCCCTGCACACCTGCCAAATCTCCCTCTCTCTCTCTCTCTCTCTCACTCTCTCTCTCTCTCTCCTCTCTCTCTCTCTCTCTCTCTCTCTCTCTCTCTCTCTTTCTTTTTCTCTTACAGACATACACATATACTTAATGCTTAAATTTGGTTGAAATACTGTAGCCCTGAAGATCTCTCTTTCTCTGCCCTTTTTGCTATGTTTTTAGCAGCTTTCCTTCACACTTAGGACACTTCCTCTCTCTCCGTGTGTAGAAATCTATAGGGATGGTGTTGTTCAGAGTAGCAGTATACACAGTAAAAAAATTAGACATGAAATATGATTTGATTTACCATTTATATGGTGCTGCACACATCCTGTCCTTGTCCAAAGTTCAGTAATGAAATGTCATGAACACTGAAAGCCACTTTTAGAGAGGAAAAAGTGTACATGGGGAACCTTTGGGGAAATGTAGCAAGAACGTTTATGAATTATAGCACTCCAAATTGGCTGTAATGATATTTTCTGCAGGTGGTCTACATTTGATTGAAACACACTGTGGGAATTTTAACTTTTGAAATAAAAAAATAGCTGCCAGATGACCAGGGTTCACCAAAAGGAAATAGTATATAAAAGCTACAGGGAATTTGTCGCCAATATAATTAAATTTCAAACATTTGGCTTCAACTTACAATAAATCAACTTCAGTAAGGGATTTTGTGTTGCAAGTTTTGCCCTTTTCACATGAGCCCTACTTTCCTTCTGGTCTGTTTGGTTAACACTAAGCTTCAAAGCATCTATGAGTGCAGTGCAGAGCCACTGCTGGTTGCTATCATTTTTTGTTTTTTGTTGTAGGGTAGTGGAGCAGAGGGCAGATTTTTATGTGTGCATTATAAGCCTTTTGCTTGTCCCTGCTCGCTTGTACTTCTCCACCCTTTGTTACACCTTACTGTTACAAAATCATCCCTGGTCCTTTCTGTCATGCAGAGGCACTGATTTTGTTGGGATGGGATATGTGCGTATACTGTACCTGTCCATATTTGCACTGTGCTGCTGTTGTTAGCATGTGCTGCAATATCAAACAACTTTTCAAAATTACACCCACCCATGTGCATTGCGTCTTGTAAGGTTACAGAAAGATGATTAATGAATGGATATTTTAGGTTGACTTAGTGTTAATGTGGTAAAATGTTCTGAGAAATTTGACTTTATTTGATATGACATGGCTTTATTTGATAGTATTCAAACTTTGACATGTATTTAGGTCTGTAACCACAGGTTAACAGTAATACATTTTGGATAGTGATGCTTAAGCTTACAATTGGTGTATTTCCAGTCAACTAGTAATGTATCTAGAAAGGATACAGACATTTTCAGAAAGTGATGAAATGAGACTTTGTACATCAATAAAAGACAAACACAGATTTTGCTCAGTTGTAAAACTATAAAGCTAGCTAGCTTCATAAGACTAATGGTGCAGTCACACTTGTACTAAATCTATACAGAACCATGTTGCATTCCCCATATACATCAGTTGAAAAACTAAGTTGGCGACAAATGAAATGAATCACATCCGGTGATAAACATTTTTTTCCCACTCATCTCAGCAAATTCACATTTGTGTCCAAATGGTTAAGTTTGATTAATAAATGTCAGGATGTCCTCCTGAATATATCATAGTATATTCTGAAATAATATATCTTACATCTTGAGGGAATGAACTGTGTATGAAAAGTTAGTAATTATTTTCTTTTTACTACTTTGTCATTTATTGGAGGGAATGGAAGCATTACATTTGCAAGAAAAGTGATTTAGAATTGGACTTATAATTTTGAGGAAAATGGGTCAGGATCTTTTCATCAGCCAATAACAGCTCATCCGTGCATATAGCAGTCCAACAAAATCATTGGAGTATAATATCTAATGGATTAAATGTACATCTGCATTACAACTTGCACTTAGAGTTTTACTAGGTACTTGTAGTTGGTATTTATACGCAAAATTGTGCACTTGACTCCCCACCACTTAAGACTTGAGCCTTGTCCTTGCACAAAACCGCTTGCAAGGTATCTCTAGAGCAGCAACATATGGAGTTCCCCCAGATAGGCGTTCCCTGACATTCTCCACAGCTTTGACCTGCAGCTTGTGTTCCTTTCTGCTGCACAGTGTCTGTTCTGGACAAAAGGTGGTCTAAGCACAGTGGCCACTGTGTGTTTTTGATTAGGCTTACATTCAATTCCCACAATAAATATGAGAATGTTGGATGAATGAAATTAAAGATGAAAGCAATTTTGTTTTGGCAAGGTGATGCTGTATTAAATAGGGGCAGTCTCGTAAGCCATTTCCAAATTGTAGCACTCGATATTAAACTCACACTAAATAAAAACAGATTATCCTGTTACAGGGCTAATAAATGAACAATGCAATGATGCAAGTCCATGTATTATTCTGATTAATAAAAAACTTGTCTTAATTAGTAAAGAAGGATAGTTTTTAGAAAAAGGTGGCATGCCCTCTCCGGGTTGGTGGAGAAGTCCTGCCTCAAGTGGAGGAGTTCAAGTATCTCGGGGTCTTGTTCACGAGTGAGGGAAGGATGGAGCGTGAGATTGACAGGCGGATCGGTGCAGTGTACCGGTCTGTCGTGGTGAAGAAGGAGCTGAGCCGAAAGGCGAAGCTCTCGATTTACCAGTCAATCTACGTTCCTACCCTCACCTATGGTCATGAGCTTTGGGTAATGACCGAAAGGACAAGATCGCGGATACAAGCGACTGAAATGAGTTTCCTTCGTAGGGTGGCCGGGCGCTCCCTTAGAGATAGGGTGAGGAGCTCGGTCACTCGGGAGGAGCTCGGAGTAGAGCCGCTGCTCCTCCGCATCAAGAGGAACCAGTTGAGGTGGCTCGGGTATCTGTTTCGGATGCCCCCTGGTAGTGAGGGGCGATAAGGACTAAAAATTTTATCACGATAATTTCTGGCATTTATTGCGATAACGATAAAAGTGACGATAAAAAATATAAAACAATTCAACTCCATCTTTTTGACTACAAATCTATCACCGCATTCAGTCTTGAGAACCCCACAAATACTGCTCAAAAATAATACTTACTGTAGTCAAATACGCTACTAAACTATACCAATTAAGTTTAAGTAGTACACCTGTACTGCATCCTTTGTAATCACCGCTTTTTTGCAAACTTTGCATATGACAGATGTTTGCTCCACGTCAGACTTACTGTAGCCAAACCAGTTCCAGATAATCGAGCTGGAGCCTCGTTTAGCAACGAGTTCTTCGCTATCAGCCCCGCCTTCCGCCATGCTTGTTATTGTGCTACACGTGTGAGCTGCTGGCTGCCAGCGGCGAGTGCGTTGCGCACGTAATTACGTCATCAACAGGAGTTTATCGTTATTATCGCGAGATGACATAATCTTACCGTGGGGAATTTTTTTGACGATATATCGCAAACGATAACATATCGCCCATCCCTACCCCCTGGACGCCTCCCTGGGGAGGTGTTCCGGGCATGCCCCACCGGGAGGAGGCCCCGGGGAAGACCCAGGACACGCTGGAGGGACTGTCTCTCGGCTGGCCTGGGAACGCCTTGGGGTTCCTCCTGAGGAGCTGGCGGAAGTGTCTGGGGAGAGGGAAGTCTGGGCATCTCTGCTTAGACTGCTGCCCCCGCGACCCGGCCCCGGATACGCGGCAGAAGATGGATGGATGGATGGATAGTTTTTAGGCTTATTTCATCACTGCAACGTTTTTCTTTAGGCCCTTAAGATTTTCAGTTTTGCAAAATTAAAGGCAAATGCTTATCTTGGGAGTGGAAATGGCTTGTTTTGAGTGCTAGTCAGCAAAAGCTTACTAATGTCAGAAACCTGGCAACCCAGTGGGTGGTTTTGAGAGAGTGTTAATTTAAATATTTTTAACCTGCTCTATAACTCAGAG
Organism: Myripristis murdjan; assembly: GCF_902150065.1. Classification (NCBI taxonomy): domain Eukaryota; kingdom Metazoa; phylum Chordata; class Actinopteri; order Holocentriformes; family Holocentridae; genus Myripristis; species Myripristis murdjan. Next base: position 16,562,222 of record NC_043982.1, read on the forward strand.
CGACATGCCTACATGTCACAAGTCAAACAACAAATTTTGTCCCTACATAGTTTTTGTCTTGGCTGAAGGACGTAGGCATGTGACTTTAATGCGCCAGAAGTGAGTTGGTGCATGGAGAGGCGTGTAAACACAAGAGATTTGAAGAGGTGGGTTAACGGTGTTTAAGGGCATTTACCCCTCACACTCCTGCTTGCAAGACGTTCTATTTACAAAGTAGCAGGCAGTGGAAGCTCATCCCCTAAAAGTTAGAGATCAACACTGTTATTTTTGTGAAAACTATTCACAGCAGTTATCTAAATTGCGCTTTAATAAGCAGCCTATGTCGCTACAAATACACCATAAATTCATTATTATAAAAGTATGTATAATCACCAATCTGTTTACTTTAATTACCAGTAAATTTATCTGAAAGTTTTACCACAATAATTTAGCTAAAATTATCCATTACTCTTAGCTTACTGTTTCCTAACAGACAAGCATAATAATGTTTAATTTTAGACATCTGAAAAACACTAAATCACTTCATATGTAGTGCCTCCTTACAGTATGGTTTCAGAATGAATAGTGAACCAGAAATTACTCAGTAAATAAATTCCCAATAAATTAGCAAAATGTTTTTCTGCTTTCTTTTCACAAAAGCAAGCAGTTATGAATTTGGTTTTACCAGTCTTATACTATGCTGAATACTTTCATAGTTATTATATCTGTTTATCTCTATGTTTACAGAAATAACCCGGCAAGTGTAGCTCACAGGCTGCTTGAAGAGAAGAAGTTTGTTACACCGTCACTTTAATTGTCATTAATGTCATTCCCAGATGCACTGTTTAGTTTTACCAGATTCTTTCCAGTTCTAATGTGTAATAACTCACTTGCTCAAATGTGCAAATGGCCATGCCACAACAGCAGGGATACCATATCAGTCACCTCTACAATGTCAATCCACTGTTACTGTGATAGCTGCCAAGATTTTGAGCTTTCAAAACAGACAAGCTGATCCGGCTGTTTTGTTTTTGGGAAAATACCCCTACCCCCACTCTTCACCAGAGACATTTAATGTTAGCCAACTTGATGCTGACTAAGGCGTCAGCATTACTCCCTGGAGTCTTTGTTAGCCAGGCTAACACACAATTGAATGCTTGCATTTGTAGTGAACTAACCACATTAATGAAACCAAAGATCAGCTTTTACATTTGCTGTCCAAATAAACAACATATGCGGTGTGCAGCTACCCATACTGTTAGCCAAACACTGCAATTGCTCTCTGCTTTCCTCTCACCCTATAGAAAAATGTCTGTGAGGCAATATGCTCACCACCGCATGTTGTTGGTATTAGCAGAGTATTTCAACTTCTTGTAGCTTTAAATTTATGCATGCCTTGTTTGCTAGGGCTGTTGTTTGGCCTGGTACTACTTCTAGTCCCTTTGAAGATTTCAAACTTCATGCATAAGTGTTATGGTGTAAAAGTATAGCCTCTAACTCTGATAAATGAAATGCTATTTATGACTCCCATACTCTTGAGTCTGTATATGGATGCAGACTGGTCTAGTCACTTGATGGTGCAGAAGCTCCACAACCTTATATTGTGTATCTACAATTATTGTAAAAGACACCTGATCATCAGCCCCTTTGATCTGATGGCAGCTGGTACTCATATGTATGCTATGAGGTAGATTTGCAGGGAAAGAGAACTTTCAAGCATGAAAGTGAACATTCAGATGTCAAGTTATGCACAAATTTCAAATCTGAGTCAGCCATATTACTGTTGCAGCAGAGTATTGTAGGGGTATAACAGTTCACTGAATTCAGGATTCAAGTTGCTTATTATAGATTTCTAATTTTTTTTATTAATAGAGATCAGTGTTGCCCAATGTTCCCCCACTTGCTGACAGAATATATCAGCCTCTGATACTTTTTACAGCAGTTTTTCTACGGGTGTCTTTTCCCCGTTCTGCCTGGAGTAGAAAAGGTCGGTATAGCCGCTTTGAGGAGACGTGTTCCCATCACATCCTGCTCGCTGCCCCCGGGACAGCAGCGGTGCTCCAAAGTTTCTTAAACTGTGCACATGAGGCATTCAAGGTAGTTAATTCTCTCCCAGTACTGATCACGGCTTGCACCCGTTAGTACAACTTGCAGTTTGCATTGTTTTGCCATTCACTAGTTTTGTTAGATTGTTTAATCAATTGAGTGCAGCTCTCCACAATGTGCAGTGTGACATCTGACAATGCACATCACCACATTTTTGCAATGCGAAGTATCCTGACACCATATATTGTTATACCCCCACAGTACTGTAATGCAGTACAACTGTACTGCAATAATAGCACTACATTGTATAATTTTGTCTTGTATGCCTAAATTAATATGTATCTTAATAAGACTCTTTCAGACTTTTAATTACAAAATCCTTTTCTACTATCTGCCCTTAAATTATTGGAATCATTAACCAGATTGTTTCATGTGACTAATAAAATAACTCCATGTGTACCACTTGCATTGTAAATTTATGTATTCACTGACCCAGACCTGCATTTTTGAAAAGATGTGTCCATCTTAATTTCACCCTAGAGCTACCTCTCATATGCGGACACACACACACACACAAAGGCTCTTGTGTGCAGTGTTATCAGCCATCCTCAAAAGCTGGCCAAGCACTAACAAATGGAATACTACTTAGAATTGAAATACCACAGGCCTTCTGATGTGCAAGGTCTTTATTTAGCACTCCATGGAACAACTGTGCTGACCGCATCCTGACGCTGTTTATTTCTGTAATTTCTGTCAATCCCTCATCTCTTCCTCAGCTCTTAATGTTAGCCACTGCAGCATATTATAAGAGCTAGCTCCACCCTGCAGCTTGCCAAACCAATCAACTATGATCATTTTTTGAGAGGGCTGGAATTTTCAAAGAGCATTAACTCTTTGTGGACTGGATATTAACAGCATATCACTCAGAGTAATCTGAGGTATTGGAGGGGAAATTTTAACCCCCCAGAGTTGACTGGGAAAGGTCCATACCTAGATTTATGACTATGCTCCTTATTTTCTTTTTCTCTCCCTCCCCTTTATGCTCATTGTTTCTTCTTGTTCTTTTTCCTCTTTGCTATCTCATTCCATTTCCTACCCCCTCTGCCTCTCTCCTCTAGTTTTTTCCTTCCAAGGTTTTAGCTGTCCTTTCTGCTCCAAATGTCTGTTAGTCTGGTGTTTGCTTAAACTCTAGCTTTCTTTCCCTCACACGTTCCTCTTTTGTCTATTTGTTGTTCTTTGTCTCTCTAGCATCTAACCCTCCCAATCCCTCTTGAGCTTCATTCATGAAAATGCAGATCCACAGCAGGGCAGGGAAAAACGTCAGCAGACGTAAACTCCCCTGCTCCACCAACCAGAAAAGGCACACTATAAAAAACAGGCAGCAGCAACCAGGCGACCCTAATTCAGTGCAGCCTCCACCAGAAATAGCAACTCATGCATGTATTAATCCCCTACAAGCCAAAAATATGTGATTGAAGGAACTCTGCTGCCATTTATTGCTAGGGACAATTCCTGCTACTGAAAAGGGCTATTTGTCACTGTCCTCTCATCATGCTGTCTGAACTCTGACTCAAATTTGTTAAATATTGCATTCTGCTATTCAGGGTAATGTATCGATCAATTAATCATATATGCATTTGCTTTCCTCAACCTGTTTGATTTTATTTGTTTTATTAGGAAATTGATTTCGCATTTGTTCTTGTTGGTGTCTTTTTTGTTTTGTTTTGTTTTGTCTTTTTTCTGTGTGTTTTGATTTTTCTTCTTCCAGGGTTAGAGAAAGGTCAGAAGAAGTCAGCACTTCACAGCCTAGATGCTTGCATGTGTAAAGTGCCTTTTTCATAGTGAGCAGCATTAGGGAATGCCATGGGTGTGATGGTCATCATAATGTTAGAGATGCAGTCACTGCAGCCACATGAGCTTGACCCCATTCGGTTCTGCAGCATGTACTTCATTTCAGATGCATTTTAACATAACCACTCACTATTTAATGGTCAGTTTTCATTTAAGATTCAGATCTTTTATATCATTATTTATGGGGTTATCTAGGAGGTTTTATGCTTTTCTGAGTAATAGTTAATGTGAATCTCAACCTGTGCCATAAAGACCTCATAGTGGCTATGTGACACATTAGTGAGTTCTGTTTCAAGTCTCATAAAAGACAAATAATTAAATCAACACTAGGGGCAGAGAAGTTACTTTTGATGGTGTTATGTTTGGTAATTAAAATGAACTTCACTGCAAATTATGGAAGGCTTTTTATTGGTTTTGCAACAAATGTAGTTTTATCTGCAACCTGCAAGTAACATAAATTTGTCTGTTCCCCACAACCCACATCGTTTCTGCCTGACACTGGTTTGATCCCAGTGCTTAGTAGTATTTATTTAAACCCAAAACTGGTGCAACTCATTAGTCTTCCTGTAGCAAAATACTACTGTCTGATTCTGCCACACGTAAATGAACTGCAAGCATACTAGCAGCTGTTTTGTGAATAAAAGACACATTTCCATAACAGTTGCTTGACCAAAGCCTCCCCTGAGACTAGCTTTTTCCTGACCTCATCAGCATCCGTTTCAGCTTCTACACTGACACATATTAGGCCCACAGAGAAAATACTGATTTCAGTCATTTTTGCTGCAGTACTCCTAGGCCTCAGTGCACTACTTGATGTACTCTGTTGTGCTAGCCTACTTAACAGACTTGAACTGTGTGGGCTTCTCTGGTCTTGTCCGTCAGCTGTTTGGAGGAACATACAAATTACTGAATGCAATTTTTATGTTGCCCTATGTGAAAATGTATTTTGGAAATTTGCAATCACATCGGGTTTCACAAAGGGGCCTATTTTTAGGCCTCTTCCTTTTAAATGATATGTGCTTCATTTGCTTCATTATCATATCAGAAAGGACAGGCTTAGGTATTCACATCTATATTGATGACACCCAAGTTTATATCTCTGTCACCTGGTATCTGATCTAGTTAGGTTTTTGATTGAGTCAGGATCTAGGATCTAGTCCGTCCTATTTTGTTTGTCTGTCAAAACGGCATTTGTCGTGGTTACAGTATCAGCAAAGTATGAGCATGACTTTCATGCCTTAACTGTGACGTCTGTGTGTGTGTGTGTGTGTGTGTGTGTGTGTGTGTGTGTGTGTGTGTGTGTGTGTGTGTGTGTGTGTGTTGGAGCTTTGATGGCATGAGGATAAAGTAAACTAACTAGCTTTCAACTTATAGAATTTCATGGGGTTTTTTTTGTTTGTTTGTTTTTTTTAAAGGTAGAGGAGATCAAAAGATAGAGGACGCACCTCCCAGGAAGCCCATCAGGAGAAATCTGTCTGCCTCACTGCCACCACAAAGTCCCAGGACTATCAGCCAGTCCCAAGGATTTGAGGAGGGCATGTTCCCACTGCAGTGCACACCAGAACCTATTCAAAAATCTGCTTTGACCCTGCCACTCTGCCCCTCTGCCACCAACGATCCCAACATGACCTTTGAAATTCAAGACAGTGATGATCAAACAGCAACTAATGAAACCATCATACTACACTCTGGCAGCCCCAGTCAAATATCAAAGTCTACTCACCTCTCGATTTCCAGCCAACAACCCCACCCCTCCAGGATCAACGAGTGGAAACCAGGTCCCACCAAAAGGTACAAAAATGTTACAGTGATGTTTTGCTTTTGCTCCTAAAATGTGTTTCATAGTATATTTATTTTGTAATACATACATTTATAGGTTATTTATACAGCTAGCTGATTTTAGTTCAAGAATGTATGAGTTAGGCTACACTGAATTTTACAGTGATTTTTTTTTTTTTTTTGGAGAGCAACACAATTACTATTTGCAAATTAAATAACTCAGTAGCTTTGTTTACAAGTGTCATTAGTCTAATCTCAGCCAAAACCCCCAGATGAACAGTGTGTTGCCATAGTCAGCTAATTGGCTACATTCAGTTACATACATCTGTAGCTGTCAATACTGCTGTGCAATACATTACATAACATGTCAGACAGCTTGCACACCTCAATTTGCACCATCCATAAACTTGTCACATGGAGGGGTTTTCCCCTAAACATTTATCTCCAAGCACTTATGGTTTGCCCAAACTAAAATTTACATGGTTTTTAGCACATTGTCACCAAGTTATCTTTGCTGCACACAGGTCAAATCTCATGTAGGAATCCGTCGTAGCCTTAGATTGCAGTAAAGGGCATTAGCTTGTCTAAATATTTCTCAGTAGGAATGCAACAGGGTTGTAGATAATGGGCAATGTTTATGCAAAATTTGGCATGTGTTGACACTCAGAGACCAACAGTAGACACTGGCACTCTTTGGCGGCTTAACTGTCATCTTTGAATTATAATCACTGACCCGGTGGCTCTGAATACCACTACAGTGACCTAATTATAATCTTTATGTTTCTGTAGCACTTCAAAGTACAGTTTCATCCTACACAAAACATTCAGCTGCAAACAAAATAGCAAATGACACACAGACATAAAAGCATAATCATAAAAAGGGAGGTCAACAGAAACTAATGGCAACCAGAAAGTCGATTTTTGGGCACCCCGGTGGCTCACCTAGAAGAGCGCGTACCACGTATCAAGGCTAAGTCCTTATTGCAGAGGTCCAGGTTCGATTCCACCTCCATCCCTTTGCTACATGTTATTACAAAGTCTGGGAGCCTTGATGGGGCTGCATGTTGTTTTTCTTCTACATTTTCGAACAGCCAACAGAGACCTGCTGAAAGACCTCAGGCTACACTCTGGTTCATATGGACTTGCAAGGTCTGTGCTTGGTGCCAGACCCTCATCTTAAATGTAATTAATAAATTTTTCAAATAAATTCTGAAAGTAAGACTAGGTAACCATATTAAAGACGCATATGTCTTGTCAGTATCTATCACAATCAGTACTGGCAACCCATGTAAGTGTTAAAAACAGGAAGACCCTGTCAAAACCACCAATTCTGCATATTTCATACCTGCAGGTACAATGGGTGAGACAGATTGCTGTTACTGCCCTCATCCACAAAGTCCAAAATTGTTCTCATGTTGAGTCTGTCAGTGCAAACAGAGGGAAATGTCACGCTCACATGTACGTATGCTCCATAGCCTGCAGATCCCATCTTTACTAGACATGAGACGTGCCAAGCCGCCCTACATGGCCATGACCACAGCTGCACAAGGAAAGCGGAAACTCAGCCGGTATGGTGCCATTGCCACTTGAGCTTTCATTCTTATATCATCTTTTTACTAATCTTGCAGTGGATAAAAACATTACTAGGATACATCTAGACCTATTTGTAGTGGGGCTTAACTTGTGTGCAAAACGTGCATCAAAATTTTTTGCATTGTAATCAGAGAAATCCAGTCAGAAATGGTAGAATTTTTGATTGCAGCTTTGATTCATCTTAGTCTCTCTGTCCCTAACCCCAGGGACGCTGTCCTTGGCTCTAGCAGCCTCAGAGAAGAGGAGGCACATGGTTCTTCAGCACCTAAGCGTGTGCGACAGGATCCCTCAGTGGCCAGGAAACCCCTGAGAGTGCATCGTTTTGCTGGTGAGGATAAACACATAACAGCCTTATACACATACCCACCCCTAGCCAGCCACACTATAAACCATTATGAAGTTTAGTATTTTGCACCACCTACAGCAAACATTGGAATACCCAGTTGTTCACATGTTGTAAGTGCTACTACAATAATTGATTTTGTCTTATATGTGTTTCTCCTAAATTCAATGATGTTCCTGGCACAGTTTTTCCTTATATGTAGCTATATGATTTCTTTTAAAAGATAAACTAGCTGCTGGTTTTCCTAACACAAAAATTACACATAGGTCTGAAGAGAGGTTAGTGAAAACATCTTGAATGTAACTGCACATTATTGCTGTGCGTCAGGAGGGACAAAAAAATTGATCATTGATCACAATGATTGATCATTTTGACTCAACCAACTGCAATCACTAGGCCTAGCAGGCAGATGATGCTATTGAAGCTATCTTATTTTCGGGGAATGTTTTCATTCCGACACTTGAAACAGAAAAAAATCTTCATACATGTTTCAACTATTGAGCTTTCATCGGACAGGAAACATGAAAAAAGCAGCAGAAACACGTAAAGATGACAAGCAGGGTGTGGCCAGCAGCATCAACCAATAATGATAAGGTCAAAAGCCAATTATTGACGACAGCACAGGCAGAAAAGCTCACACTCTGGTTGTTATCCTCACATGTTTCTGCTTGTGTTTTAATGACTGGGCTGTTTACTGGGTATCATGTGGGCCCCAGTGACACCAGCTGAAACATGCAGGCTGTTTCTGTCCTGCTGGGCAGCGGTGAGGCCAGTCAGGTCCACAGGTGCGTTTCTCCAACTCTATTTGGTGGATTGCCAGGAATTTTGGTAACAACATCTATGTTGCCCAGAGGATGAAACCTGTCCATTTTTCTGACCACATGACCTTCTTCTAGCGCCACCAGCTGGCCAAACTGTTGTAATGTTGCATTCAGCAGCTTGAAATGTATGTGTGTGTGTGTGTGTGTGTGTGTGTGTGTGTGTGTGTGTGTGTGTGTGTTAGCCTCCTAACAAAACTAAAGAAAAGGGTCGGACCTGATTAGCTGTTTTCTGAGCTTGAAATCTCAGTAGCCATCATCATAACAGTGTATTGACTGATATTAATCAACACTTGTGAGCCCCCCAGTGCTGTGTTATGGTCATTTGCACCTTGAACAAGCAAATGAAATGTGTAATTTGCTTGTTCAGATATATTTCATATATGATTTATCAAGTTCAACAAAGGCCCTCAACTATTCTTGGAAGAAGAGTTGCCTCAAATGTTTTTTTGTTGTTACAATTTCATGAGGCTAACTCTTCTCCAAGTAGCTCCCTCTCCTACTGTTTTTGCTTTTGTTTTTGTTTTACTTTGTTTTGTTTTGTTTTGTTTTTGTGGGACAAAAGCCACCTAAGAAAATAGTTTGAAATACTACTACTACTACTACTACTACTACTACTACTACTACTACTACTAATAATAATAATAATAATAATAATAATAATAATAATAACAATAACCATAACCATAATAATAACAATAATAATAATAATAATTTGTGTGGAAATGTGAATTTGCAAGTATATTTCAGACAAATTATCAAAATGTATGTTCTTTTGACATATGAATAATATATGCGAGGAGGAGGGGACATACTGGCCCAGGATAGTGCTGTGGTAGGCAGTAGGTTTTATAAAATATTTATTAACAACCAATTTTAATTGAAGAAGAATGTTTCGTTGTATAATGTGTTTATTACTGCTAAATAAATACTAATAATGATGATGATAATAATAATGGTATGTCAGTATATTTCAGGGTCCCAAAGTATACTTGAAACTAAACTAAATTTTCCACCTGCATATGTTTAGACCCATCCAAAGCTGAAGGATCTGTTTTCCACTTTGGGTAATGTTTCTTCCTTGCTGTGTGTCTGTAGGTTCAGAGGAGAACAGGCCCAGAAGAGTCATGAAGAGTGTCTCTGAAGGTAATCTCCACCTCCTTGAGCCACAAAAGTCCAAATCCATTTTCTACAAAACGTCCCAGCAAATTAAACGAGTGGCCAAGAGGATGTGAAGCACCGGCCTGTTGACATCAGGTCATCTTGTGTTTGTGGAGACACACACGTGTATATATACACTAATGTGTACAATAAAGGAAAGGAAAAAAGAATACATCCTGTGGTTTTATTATTTTTATTTTTTATTTCTATTTTATTTTATTTGTTTTATTTTATTGAGAAGTTGTTTTGTTTTGTTTGTTTGTTTTCTTGTTTTGTTTTGTTTTTTGCAACTATGGTAGGTTTGGTAGGTGACCACCGATCCCCAGGGCAGCTAAAAGCAGGAAGACACTGTGTGGCCTCACATGGAGGTGTGCACTGATTGAAAATGAACTAAAATGAGCTGTTTACATGGAAAATTTTAGGTCTTAGATTTTCTTGTACAGAATGCTGTTATAGATATTTTGTAATTAAACTGCGTTTAACTCTACCTGTAGCCGTCATTACAACGAATAAATCCACTCCAACAATGTAATATCTTCACTTTGTGTTATTGATGTTGAGTTTGAAGGGGGTTTACAATGGGCTATGGGTTACTAGCTGCTCAGCCTATTTTTTTTTTTTTTTTTTTTTTCCCAATCCCATATAGTGTTAAGTTCTGCTTTTAACACTATTTTTAAATTGGCTAGAACACAGTAAAATAAATCAGATGAAATCAAATTAAATTAATAAATGTGAAAGGAAAGGCTATGAGGATGTTGGTACAATAGCGAGAATTGGCCTGACCCTGGAATAATAGATAAACAAGAAAAGCTTTTCATTATCTGCTCATCAAAAGTGCACACTTTGTGCAGGAATTGATGTGATGTCGTTTTGAAGACAGGCTGTTGTGATTGGTCAGCGCCTCAGTGTGACTCAGAGATACTGGATGACAATTCACCATCCAAGAGAATACAAAGGTCCTGCCACTACTCGCAACCCTGAACCTGGTTTTATCACTCATGGTATCAGAGATTAGACAAGACTGGTTTGAGTCGGTTCCACAAATTCAGTCAGAAGTTCAAGTCCTTTTTTAATATAGGCCTTCGTCACAAACATGTCTGAAGGGACTTGACAAAAATGAGCCTCTCTAGATCTAAGGAATCAACAAGCAATCATAGACCAGAATGATGAAACACAAATACAAGAACGCAAAACAAAAGTCAAGACACAGCAGCAAGTTCTGCTACGTCACAGGAAGCCTCCCTGTCCTGCACAGCCTGACCTACAAAATGTTTACATTAAACAGTTTGGCTTTCAAATGACTTGGAAAAGGTCTAGATATACCTAGATTTTACCATGTTTTTGAAATTTGTCAAGATAATTTGACATTCCTGTGTTGCATTTTTAGACTGATCAAACGTGAGGAATATTCCATCCTAAAAATGAATGTCAGAAAATACATCCTAGAGCTATAGTTAGGGTGGGACCTCTGGTCTGTCTGGAGAGAACTAGACTTGTCACTTTGAATTCAGTCTTGCAACTTTCAGTGGCACAGCATTCAGTGTGATCTTTATTTTTAGCTCAGGAGCTCAATGCATATATCAGCACTGTACTGCGCAAGCACTGACACCCTCTCATGCTCTCATTCACAAGAATCTCTTCATTGTGTGTGTGTGTGTGTGTGTGTGTGTGTGTGTGTGTGTGTGTGTGTGTGTGTGTGTGTGTGTGTGTGCGCACACAAGGAGGCAGGTCTTGGCTAAAGTTTATTAACTTTCTCTTAGCCAATAGGGTGCCTTGTGCGTTTTTCCTGCTGACCAATGGGACAGATTGAGAGGTTGGAGGTGGATGTTGCTTAGCAACTGCAGGTAGAATCCCAGATCATGTCGGACCCATTGTTTTATCTTGCTTCCCTGAGAGGCATTACATGTTATGTGTTGTGATTTGTTAGGAAAAAATACCTCTGTGCAAATGCGTCACAAAGTTGTGAACTCTATTTTTGTGTTATTTAGCAACACCATTGTGAATTTAATTGCCTTTCTCTTTTAAGACAGCACGCTTTAATGGCTATTATTGAGTTACTACATGAAACTGTCTTTCTTTAGTTGCCAAGTCATTTGATTTTTTTTTTTTTTTTTTATCTTTTCTTTTTGCCACAGATGTAAGGGCTAATCACATTTATTGAACCTCATGTAAATGCTGAGATGAGTTGTTATATGGTATGCAGGGTGGTAAACATGAAGGTCCAACATGAGGTTAGATAAAATAGCACTGGCAGCATTTTGTCATAGTGAATTCTGAAGAATTTGCAACTGAGCCCTCCCACATATACCCATACATGCACAAAGGTTTTTATGCAAATAATTAAGGAGGCATATGCATAACTGTAGAAATTTGAGTTGAGGTAGCTTGAGTTTTTGCCTGGATGAAACTGAGTGTGGTTTAGGGGTTCCAAGAGTGCGAGTCTCTCTTTTTTTTTTTTCCCATGACCAAGAAGAGATGCACAGACTACCACGCGCAAACATAAGCATATGCAGTCCTTCCTACAATACTCCTGACTCCCACAAGGCAGCACGTCACAGCTGTGATCCTTTGTCCCCTGACTAATTAGATAACCTGATATCTTAAAGCAATATTTCACTTTGCTATAACATACCCACGTGGGCTCACGAACAGCGCCAGTATTGGCTGTCCTTTTACCAATACTGATGACTCTCATAGGCTTTTATTTCAAATTTGTTTTCAGAATTAGACAGGTAAAGCGGGTAAAGCAAGGTGTGTTTTGTGTCCATACTATCTCTCATCATCAAAATTTACCTCTTACCTGAAAAGTAAGTAGGCCCGAAATGACTGACTGTACCACCAGTCATGTTGAAGTGAGCCTGAAAATGAAAAGGTTTAATATCTCAATTTGAGATAGTGCTCAAAAGTAGGGTGACCAGATGTCCCTGTTTTCTGGGGACAGTCCCCGGATTTGGTTCTTTTTCCCCAGCTGGCACTCTCCCCAGAAAAGTCCTCGGATTCCCCCTCTCCGGTCAGCATCAGTACTGCCAGGGGAGCTCTGGTGATTGGCCATTTTTACTTCAGAACCAGGGGAATTCTAGCACATGCAGCATGAACAGAGCCCTGCCCAGACAGGACAGTAATTTATGTAATTCGGTACATGGCATGTTGTGTGTTCGGGACAGCATATATGTATTACTTTCTTTGTAATATGAGTGACATTCATTGATTTGGATGTTTCTAGAACAGACAGAGGATGTGGGAGAACCAGAGAAACAGACACAGTATATGTTATTTGTTTGGTGAGTATTACCCCAGCAGGGACGTGTGCTTTTCCTGATCTCCTCTAGTAAAAGTAATGTTTTCCAGACACAGGCTGTAATTTTCCCCGGCTGAACCACAAATGTACGCGACTGTGCTCCAAAAATCTGGTCACCTTACTTTAAAGACTTCTTCTCAAGTGCAGGCTTGAGTTTTATTGTTTTATTCTTTTCTGTTTTTAGGATATCAGGATATGAGCACTGAACACCGGGCTAAATGAAACTTTTTTTTTTTTTCCAAAACTGGCAATTTGTGCTCAATTTATTGCCTGTATTGTCAAAGAATAATTATAAAGAAGGCACGGAAAGAATAGCTTGCAAGTCACTGTCCCTTCCTGTGATGCTTAATGCAAATATTTAAATGGGGTTTATGGAAATTCCTGAGATGGACCCTGGATTTGACATGTAAAGCAGGTGCATGAGGATTGTTGTTTACAGCAGCTCCCTCCATGTCCACCATTTCCAACTGTGTGAAGCAAAGGAATAGAGTTGTAACTCTTCAGTCAGGACTAATTGTGTTTTAACACTGGATTTGGGCGTTTGTGGGAGATACTGCAATTGAAAGGGACGATTCCTGATCAGTCAAACAGCGTCTCTGGACAAGGTAAGCCTTGAGAGCCCACACCTTTACAGCGAGATTTAAACCTGCTGAAATGTTGTGTGGTGCTAGTATTTTAATGGCGGGCTGTGGATTGAGCTGTGCAGGATGAGCAACACTGTCCTCGGTCCATATTTTTTTCTACAAAACAAGGCCCCGATTTTGTTCAGCATCGGTCAGGGTTAAGTGCTTAAATAAAAAAAGATTTGGCCATTTCCTAGTGCCCTTTTGTGTCTGTACAAGAAACTTGATGAAGATAACAAGAAACAACTTTGGCTACAAATTTGTGGAAACAAGTGCCCGTGCTTCTTTGGTAACCACAAACATCACACAAATCTTCAAGGACACAGGCCGCTGCCTATTGTCACATACAGGAGGAGAGAAAATATTTAAAAAATTTTCATAGACCATAGCCATTCTTTTTCTTCCACACAAATATGACATCAATAACATATTACTTGTCTCCCCTGTTCGTTCCCTTCATTTTTTTTGTCCTGCAGATTATTCAAGAATTGTTTCTTACCGTATCTTTTTGAATCGGTTAACAGAGGAATTTGTAGCTGCAGGTAACTGGAGCCATTTATCAGTACACCGTTGACTATTGACAGGCCGGTGTGCAGTGGTTATAGTGGAGGATGGGTTAGATTTACAGTCTCCTTTACCAGGTAACGTCTGCTGTTGTGAAATAATGTGACAGAAAATCAGTGCAGCTGTGATGGCTCAGCAGTTGTCTGCCCCTCCACATTCCTTACCCAGGAACTTATCCAAGGCCCAGCTCAAATGTATGTAGCCAGTGGATGACTCATCCTCAGGAGAATGGGCAGTATGGTGCAGGTAGCCTTGCACATAAACATTTCACAGTCTACTGAAGTACTTTGGTGACTCACATTACAGCGGTTACCACTGGGGACGCATTTGACATATAAATACGGTCTTTTTTTTCCTGTGTGTGCGTGTTTTCTCAGTATCAGATAGTGTAGCAATATATGTTAAATGCCATCTGCAAGCACAAAAAGGTTAAACTAACATAAAGGCTCACCCCATCTTTTTAATTATTCCCTGTCTTGCTACATCTGTCATGACTACACACCCAAAACGCAGATACTACACAGACCTCACAGTTCTGTACAAAGACTAGTGCAAAATCCTATAAAAATCTGGGAATTTAAATGTTGAAGGGATAGAGGCCCAAATCAATTTAAGACATGTCACTGGTCATTTTTTGTGCACTGAGAAAGCAAATTTCTCCACCACTACAGCAATTTCCATGGAGACAGGGTTTAGGAAATCAAAAATTCTTGCTGTTGTACAGTGCCTGTGTCTGCACGGCGCCCTTTACACACAGCCTCCAGAAAACATGACACACTGAGTGCACCGGTCACGCCACCTTTTTATGATGGCTGGGAAATGAAGGAATGTCGAAATTATTTGTGCCGAGCAATCTTTCATGCCTGTTCCCAATAGATAATTACCTTTTATTCACTCTATTCATGAAGCCAGATAGTACATGAGGTGCCATTCTGCTCCTCTGTCTTCTTTGCCGGTTGTCTTTGGTGTCATATAAACCTCATCTCTGTGAGGGCCGCAGGAGGATCTGCCCTCGATCGGGCCTGTAACAGATCTACAGTGTGGTCCCAAAGTCCCAGAGTCCGCTACTTTTTTTTTTTTCAATCATTTATTCAAAAAGCGAATGCAAGTTTTTAGTCAAATTGTATTTCTCAAACACAAGATTGTGTAATTTAGCACGAATTTAAAAATATTATTTCCTAAAAGTGAAAATTTCTCACTCAGTTTTATATTTGCTGTTTGCCTTCATCCCTGCTTGCCTGCTGTGTGGCATTGCCTCTGCACATTTTTACAGAAGTTGTGAAAACACATTACTGCAGCACTCTTTTAGGGCATTCCAGAAAAGCCTGCGTTCTTGTCTCTTCGTCATTTCAGATGTTCCCAAAGATGTTCAGTGGGCATCTGGTGGCTGAGGAGGGAAAGCCATGCAAATTAGCCCTCCCGACTCTGTGCTGGGCTTCAGATAGGCCTGGCGTAGCTTCAGTGCATGTTGAAGATGATTGTCCTGCTGGAAAAATGAATCCTCCTCCACACAACATTCAGCCCTATTCTCCTCTCTCTCCTGGTCCAAACTCTGCATTTTACATTGTTTGAAATTTTGCAGGAAACCTGCTAAATAGTTTTACGGTACAAAACAGTTAGAAGGCAGCAGTTCTTTTGCAAAAACGTGCAAACTGAGCAGACTTTCTCGTAAAGGACGAGAATGAATGAAAGGCCTTAGGAAATATCACATTAGCTGTTTTTGTCTCTTTTGCTTGCTCCTCAAAACAAACAGGCAGACTGACACTGGGGATACGTAGCCTCTTTGCAGCAGGAGGTTGAGAAACAGCGGCGCTCTTGGAGAAAACATGCTACTGGCATGAGACAGAGGCTCCCAGTCATCTTGACCATGGTCTTGTTAATATAACTTAGTCATACCAAGGTTTCACAACTCATTTCACAATAATACACTTATGTTTAAGAATGAAACACGCAGCACCTTTCACCTCCACCTTATCCATAGATGACATTTATTCATTTCTGTGGACCCCTGCCCACCACCTTGGTCTGCCTGTACTTGTTCTTTTGAGCTGTTCGAGTTATTGAATCCACAGAAACACGTCTCAGGCTCTCCTCTGCTAGATCTCGAGTCAGTAACTCAACAAACCTTCCTTTACAGCATCACCCGTCATTTGTCATCAAATTTATTTGCTTTAGTACCTTACATACTTCTGCCTGTCTTAAGGGAGGAGGGCGCCAGTGAAAGTTGAGGTTTTAAGGTTTTGAATAAAACTGAGACACCTTGCACCTCAGTGCCCCAAAAATACAAGAAAATCTGGTGTATTTTTAAGTGATTTCACTTTATTTTTAGTTGCAAGACATTTTCCTCACAACATTCTATGTAGAGATAAATTTGCTTACAAGTGTATTTATTATAAAATATGGTACAAGTATACATACTGAACTTGAGCTATACTGTTAGAAAATAAACGACATAATCACACCCTTTGTACCCTTGAAACTGGGTACTTATTTGTGCCCTTGTGGTTTGTACCTAATAGAGACCGGTCTTGCTCGTATATTCTAATAGAACCACATACTACACTCATATCTACAAATCTACAAAACATATTTCATTTCAAGGCTACTGAACCATAGCCTACAAGTTAAAATCTACCTTAAATTAATATTTTACCTGATTTATTTATTCATTTCGGTGTTTGTTTATATAATTATTTATTCATTCATTTATTAATTCATTGTATTTGGCCTAACAAAAGCTGTCTCTTGATATTGTATCTTAAAATTTAGAGGAAACGCTGCATATATGTACCTTTTTGTCTCTGAAAAAAGTTCACGTAATAACCTTGTGGTCCAATAATTAGGCTTAGGGAGTATGTTTGTGTGCACTCCTGCCATAACCCTGTTTCTGACAGTGCAGATACTTATTAAAGACGTCCACATAAATAAGAGGGCTTGTCATTTCCTCTGTCAGGGTGCGTCATCTGAATGCTGCATGTTTAGTTTTTGTCACGGTTAAGAGCATCACCTCTCATGTTTAGATGATAACTGTGAATATTTGCACTGGTTTGACTCCAGTGAGCTTTGCGCAGTCCTTTATAAGACCAGTATTTATTGTGCAGCTTTGGTTTCTGAAATTCGTGATCAGACATGGATGTTTGATGAAAACGAAATCAGGGTTACAGAGGGTTGGAGGAGTATACACTGCATCGCTTTGAGGTGCAGCAGCCTCCCATGCTCTTCTTTGTTTATTCAGAATTAACAGCTTGATGTCACTTATTAACTGTCATCACTCTCCTTGGCATTATCATCAGGAGCTTCATCTTAGCTAATTGTGTCTGCAATATGTGGAGGTGCAGTATTTAATGCGGGTGGCATTTATCTACATCTGCAAGATCTCACTAGAGAGTGGGAGATTGTGAAAACATACTTGTATGTTTCATTTTCTTTTTCTTTTTCGCTTGGACAGATATAGCTTTCCAATGATAAAAAACAATATCCAGCTTATATCTGCAAGTTAGTGAGACACCCACACTCATTTGCAGTGAAAGGCAAATGACCCTGGTGATGAGTCATTGCATTCACTCACAGACTTGCTTTTTTCAACACGTTGAAATCTGTTGAGGCAGAGTGGAGCAGTGGTTCTCACCAATGTGACTCGGAGAGAGCTCAGGTGTGCCTTGACGTTTTTGCTCAAATGCAAAAATATACATATATATCTATTTTTAAAAAAATCAAACAGAAATAGCACATAAGCATCATTAAAATCCAGTTTATGATTTCCAATACCCCCCCCCCCCCCCCCCCCACACACACACACACACACACACAATTACAAAGCCCCCCTCTCTTTTATGATCATACGAGGCTTATTTGACATTTCCAGCAAATCAATAATTAGGTACACCTCAGAATATTGTGCGGTGGGTTTAAATGTGCTATGATACTTCAACCGCATGAGCAGAGCTTTATGGAAAGATCAGCTTTGTTCTGGTAGTGGCTGAATATTGTGATAATGATGATGGCAACTGTATTTTATTCATTATGTGTTTTGTAGCATGAGAGTTGAGCAGAAACTCGGCTGTAAACATTCTCTTATACTTGACATTTTGTTTTTATTGGCTTTTCTCAGCCAACAATATTCAATAAAACTTCAAGAACAAGTGTATTATTATTTCAGGCAGTCAGCTTATTTTCTGAATGGGAGCATTCATTTAAGAATAAACATTGATGTATAAGAGATGAAACAATGTATCAAAATTCTTCAAAAATGTGACACGAGGCAGAGAAATGTTTTCTGATACTGACTACACTTTATCCTGCTACAGTAGTCACAAATGAGAGGCTTGCCCGTCATAAGTTTGCAAGCTCTTCATCAAAATTGTATTATTTGCACTTTCTAATGACAATATTTTTGTATTTTCACTCTGGCAAGCCAAGGCCATTGATAGAAAGATTTATGCATCAGGAATAATCAAAATTTCACGCACAGCATGTCGTTCCATCCTTTATATAAAATAAAGAAGTCACTTTGGTGTCAAGGCTGTTTTGTATCGCTCCCTGAAAAGAGGAATTTGAAGCCAGCAAGATTAAGAGAGGGCAGAGAGCGAAGCAGCCCCCACAAAGGAGGCCACAGGTGGGTGCTGGGGCGGTGGGGTGTGTGAGGTGTGTGAGGTGCCCAGGCGGCAGCAGCGCAGAGCAAGCAGGTGAGTTGCACTGTTTAAACAGACCGCCCAGTCGGTGAAAGCTGCGCGTGCTCAGGTGACACACACCGCTCCATCCAAAACACCCCTCCACTCGAGTCTGCCTGAACTAGCTCACCTCAGTGTGCCATCTACACATCATAAAGTGTCCATAAATCATCAGCCATCAAATACCTGTATTCAAATCCAATTCCAGTTTTAAACATGTATTCAGTTTTTCATCACAGGAAAAATAACTTTCAAACACTCTGGAAATACACTGGAGAAAAATTGCCAATAACATAAAACTGCAACAGGATACAATACAGCTGAGACATAAATTAGAGAGGCAACAGAAACCAATAAAAATAGGTAAATAATGCATGAAATAAAAATTCATGTATGACATTGGGGGAGCAAAATAAACACATGATTTCACTTAGGGTGCCTGTGCAGTGTTTTGTAGTTTGTGGCTGTTTGCTTGGGGTCTAAATTCCACAGCAAATTGGGATGACTGGAGCAAATGAAGGGGTAGCAGAGGCAGCGTAAGATTAGCCTTGAGTGCAAAACAGTGTGTGTGTGTGTGTGTGTGTGTGTGTGTGTGTGTGCGCGCGTGGTTGTGAGTTGGAGGAGCTTGCCGGGAAGAATTGTTTTTTTCTTTCTTTGTTTTGTTTTGTTTTGTTTTGTTTTTTTCATATAGCTTGACATGGTGAAACCTTTTCGGTAATAGTTTTATATTGCAGAAATGTGAAAGATGCAGATGACAGGTGTTTAAAGAATTGGGAAACCAAAACGGACAGATTCCCCGAGGCAATACTGAAACATGTCCAGTCTGTCTGTCTGACCACAGTTTGTACAAGGCTCATTGCTAAAACCTGAAAGAACCTGAGACTCATTTTTGGGCATTAGGCCTGAGGGCTGCAAGTGTTATCTGGCTGCATCAAGTTTACTTTGTTTAAGAAAAGAAAGAATAGTGGAGTGTATGGGGGAGGGAGTGTAACGGGAGTCTTTAACAGCGAGTAAAAAGGACTGAAAGGATTTTGATCCAGTGATATTATATATCTGTCCTGGTCAGGGCAGACAAAAGCACACAGCAAACCACCAGAGAGCAAAGCATGTCATCTGAATAGTATGTCTTCTTTGCAGTGTTGTACATCCAAAGGCTTTGTGTCCCTGAATTTGGCTGGTAGAATGCACAAAGGAGGCAGTTTGTTCGCCCCTGACAAGTGTGCTTTTATTTGCAGCGGCCCTTTGATGTATAGAGAAACTTTGGCTGGGATATCCCTCGCAGACAAATGCATGAGAAATCCCACTCCTTTATATTATCCTTAACAATTCCCTCACCATTCACTGCGGAGCTTTTATTCCCTTTAAGACCTTTACTTTAAACTTGGTGCCTACTCTCTGTCTTTCAGCCATAATGGGGAATGTTGTGTGACTTTATTGTAGGGGGTGGATTTGTGGGGCATGTTGATGGTAATGCAGTCACAACAGAATACAAGTCCACACATTAAAAAAACACACACCTTTTCAAGCAGTGTTGCCCCCAAACTACTTTCTCCAGAGCACAGATTTAGGCTACAATTGCAAGTTTTGGGTATAAAAGATAGAGTAAGTAAGATATTTATTGTCATTAATATATATAAATCTTTATTTATATAGGGAACATCCCCTGAAAGCAAGCTGTTTTCCAGGAAAGCCCTGTTACAATGAAAACATCAATCAAGTACACAAAATAAAATAAAGTACATTAGATAAAATAATAATAATAATAATACAAAAAAGATCCAAATAAAAAATTAAAATCAATAATTAATCAGCCTTGTGGGTAAAATTGTGAAAATACTCCAAATCTTGTTTTAGGGCAAAGGATTGGAGATTTAGCAGTAATTTCTGCTTATTCTCAAAGCACCGTGGCAGTAAAATTGCTTCTACACCTGGGAATTTTGTAGTTCTCTTTAATTTATAGAAAAAGGATTTTAGGGAACATGTTGTCAAAAATTTTACCGTTTTTCTAGTGAAGTTCTTTAATTAACAAACAACATCAGCACTAGTTTTATAGTGAATTTCATATTCCTGCCAGAAAACATTTTTTTAACGGTTGACATCTGGTTTTGGAATTAAAATCTTCATTTGACCAGCAGCATGTTGTTTTATGATTCATGTTCATGACCTGAGCTTTAATGTGGGGGTAATTACAGACATGTTATTATGATTAACCAGGTGAGATGACAAAGGACACATTTGTGCACGCGGCAGAAAGCTGAGCCAGTGGTCGCGCAGAAGACAAAGTTGCACACGCTCAGATCTGGCGGTTGCCCATGTCCTGCCACTTTCCCGTAAAGTGGCCAGGTGGGGCTTCAGTGCCTCCACACGAGCGTGCTTTGACAGTCATTGTTGGAGGAGAGCACAGTATCGCTTCCCCACCCAGATTTTTCAAGTTAGTCCAGGGATTTCAACTCCCAACTTATCAGTCACAAGCCTACTGCTCAAATGTAAATGCTTCCTTTACCATTTACATCAGATGAACAGTGACAGAGCTATAGCCCCTCACTCATCCACGTCAGGACACTCAGAGTGCTTGAAAAGATAAAGACTGTACTTGTTTTATATGTGGATGAAAACAGGGCACTTACATAAAAACATTTTAAAATCCCAAGTTTTTTAAGCCAAGTATCTGTAACATCATTTTACCAGAGTTGCTATACAGTATTTAACAAACATCATGCATACTGGAAAATTACACATCTTACCATACTGTTGTTTCCAACCTTACTCTTTATCACAGTCTACATTTTTATGCATTTAAAAAAAGGGACATATTTCGACATGCTCAACATCCAGTTCACAAATCTGTGGCAGAGTAAACACCCTTCCGTCCCTTTGGTCTACCTCAGTAGAGTCTGATTTGATTGTCACTGAAAATGAATGATATCCAAACTTGCAATCTACTATCTACCTCCCTACTACAACTGCACCATTACCACATAATGATTTAGTAAAATCTGCAACACAAAAACATCATCGTACTCTTGATATCTTCTTATCAGGGTTTGTTCAGTGTCATGCGAAGTTGTTGTTTGCTGTTGTTTATTCTGATTATGTTTGGCCAGCTGGCATCTAAATTACTCGTAGACAGCACAGAGTACAAGGTGAACTGAATAATTATTAATAAACAATAAGCAGTCATTAATATACAACAAAAGGCCTAAGTCATCAAACCAGCCTCAAATCATCAGACCCCAAATACAGTTTGTTAGGAGAGACGTGAATACACTTCATTGTTCCTCCTTGTTGTTTCAGCAGGAGCAGCCATGATGACTGAACATGCGTGTTGCACACTGTATATGTGCTGCAGTAAAGGTCAACCTCTCACACTTCTGTTGTGCAATATTTGGCTGATCATAAGGTGCTACCATTTGCACAGTTCCCGTGCATGCAAAATTTCAGGTCACTACCACTGGGAACCAATAATGCCTTTGGCTAAGCAACAAGATGCAAATCTGTCTATTCAAATTAGGACCACACCATACACAATCAGGTTTACGCAAACACACAACATGGACTCACATCTCAGGGCATCACGTTGCAGAATTAAAATACAATTTGTCCATCTCAGTGCTTGCTTCATATTGCAGGCTGATCTAATCTGAGACCAGTTTTGCTTTAAAGTCCATTTAAATCCACATTTCTGTGTTCACTTTCCTTGTTTCCTAGTTTGGCAGCCTCTCAGACCAGTGGCGAGCAAAGACAGCCCACCTGACTCAGCCAGTCATATGGCTAATGGGAGACAGGCAGCATCCTCCACTCCAGGCTGTCTTTGAGCAGACGAAGGTTAGTCAGGCTTAGGAGATCAATGCACTTACGTGTCACACCCAGACCACCAGATTTTTCCCTCAGGCACTGAAGGAAGAGTTGACATGGCCACTTGGTGTTCACCTGGTCTTAGGAACTAATTTATTATTATAAATAAATAAATAAATAAAACTTTTTTGGTTATTTAAAGTGGAACATGAAAGACAGAGAGAAGCCGGTCGTGCAACAAAGCCAGATGTGAGCTGTCACTATCAAATAAGCCCATGCAGTTTACTTTAGCCTGCTAACTGGAGCAAGTCAGATATCATCCATCCTGACACCGTCTGTCACACCACACACAGGTCATCGAAATGAGTGCAAATGGGTGCTTTCGTCATCAGTGTTAAGTATGATGGCAGTGCGGTGATTATTTACAGGCTGCATCACTTTCTAAGGCCCTGAACTTTGAGTCAGAGACTGAGGCCTCAATTAACTCCACGCTTTACAGAAATACTATGAAGCTGATTGACCCATGCGGATGCTGAATGACAGATGCACAGCATGGAGAACATTGTCAAGAGGGTGACAGGATAAAGCTATTTTGATTGTCTGGCTCGCAGATAAAAAGCCTTTTGAAATGCGTGGTATTTCAAAGCGGTAATGTTGGGCTGTAGATGAATCAGAGCTTTGACCAAATCACTACGAGAGACAATAATTCACCCTTACAACAAGTATTTCATAAAAACATATATCATTGTTATAACTTCAGTCAGTTTTCAAAGATAACTGAACAAAATGACAGCTAGTTAAATAAGAGTTAACAATTTTGATTGCCAGGTACTGCCACTCCATGGTTTGAAGTTTTGAATTTGAATGTTTGATAAAAGAGTTTGAAAATATTTGATTTCAATTTTCAAGTGTACGTTCATATTTACAAAATGTATTTGACTTGTGCCTGGAATCTTAATGGTAAATACAAGAGCCATGAAGCATTTTGATTTAGTGGTGTGTAACTGGAGTGTTTGTTGTTTTCTGTCCGCTTTTGTTTGTCCCAGAGCCCAACTTCCTGTAGATACAGGCACATACTGCGAGGTAGTGGAGATACACTGGGATCTGAGAGTAAGAGATAACCTGCCATCAGCAGGCCTGCTATTTTTAACAGCAGGTACTAGTAACACATGACGTGGGGCTCTTGTTATCAATATTTATGGAACAAAGATTGAGACAGAGTAATGATACACAGTCCCTATTGGATCCAACCTCTCCTAATAGTTATCATTACAGGGAGGGAAGGAAAGTGCTGATAGACTCAAAATTTTAGGCTGGCACTCCACATTTTAGTAATGATTCCAGAGACCAGACAGGCCTCAAATGTAATTAGCAGATGTGAACAGGGAAGTATGATGACCTCAAAACATGTCACAGGTGCTGCGCAAAACACTCTCAAAGAACTACAGCGTTAAAACTCCTTTAACCGTACTTTTATACATGACGTACAAACAAATTATTGTTTTGTGAAGTGCAGTTTGATATGGTGGAGTCGATATTTCATTCCAGGCTTTTTATATGTGTATTGTTGTCAACAAGAGAGAGTGGTTAAATAAGATTAACATAGAATCACATCTTACAGCAGGTCACTGCTTCAGATGCATTATGTAGGAGTAAAGACAATTGTACAAACCACAGAGCAAAGAAAACAAATGGCAGTGATGTATTCAATTAAAGAACATTTTCACATCACTGCCCTTACATAATTAAAACACATTTTCTGACAGTTTCATGACGTAGTTAGTATGTTGTAGTTACTACTCCTGATAGCCGCCAGTGCGATACCAATTTTTCTTTCCAGAAAACAAAGAGTCAGTAACGGTTGCAGCTTCATCTCCATGTTTCTCCCATGGCACAGCCTGTTGGTTACAGATTCACACAACATTCCCTCTTGCCAAAACACATTCTATTCAAACACTTAAAAGTTCCAAGAGCAAGCTCAAAAGAGGTGAAGTATCTGGCAGACCATAGAGCAAAGTGCCATGCAGTCATATGCAGCCCAGGGGATGAAGTGATCGATCTGTGACCTCGGACTCAGCCATAAGATATTGTGGTGCAGAGTGCGGGGGAGGGCATGGATAGTGGAAAAGGGGTGAGCATGAGTCAGTAACAGAGTCTGTGAAAGCTGTGGGAGCAGAGGAAGCGTTAACAACATCACAAGTAGAAGGAGCAAGTCAAGTTACCACGTCAAAGGACTGAGAGTAGGATGATGGTAGGAGCCTGAGAGGTGATGGGAAACATACACTCTAATCATCGAATCATGTCAAGTAATAATTGTTCATCCAGTGTGTTGTCCACACCAAGCTGAGATGTGTCACATTTCTCTGTCTTTGCGTCACTCCCCTCTATTAAATGCAGTCTGTAATGACTCGCCACTGTGTTGGGAACCTGCATTTTCAAAACTAGTTATGACTTCAGTAAGGCACTCATCACTACTATGATACATGCAAAAAGTACTACTTGGCAAACAAAGTTGAATCTAATTTTGTCTGAATGTGTCATCTTGTGTCTTTGAGACAGACGTATATTGTCGCAAAGCACGAGCACTGCAGAGAGAAAGTTTGGTCATGCTATGATCAAGTGCACAGCCTCTACACATGTGTCTGTGTGTGTGTGTGTGTGTGTGTGTGTGTGTGTGTGTACTGATATCTATATATCTATTTATCTATACCTATCTGTCTATCTATCTATCTATCTATCTATCTATCTATCTATCTATCTATCTATCTATATATATATATTACCATAGACATATACATATATGTATGTGTCTGCGTATGTACATATATACGATATATATAGATATATAGATATAGACATATACCAACCCCCCCCCCACAACCCACCAGATATGTTACGTGTTTTTTTTTTTTTTTTTTTTTTTAAGTTTTGCTCCTTAAGCCTATAATTCAGGGGTAGAGGCGGAAGGTAACAGTGTATGCTGTACTAGTAGGTCTAAATGGCATCAAATTACCTCAAGCACTGTGATGAGGGGGTTTTGTTTGTGAAACAAGTCCAAGGATTTGTCACATTGGTTAGTTTCTTGCGGACGCACGTGATAAAGTTCAATAACGCGTCATCCATGCAGCATATTTCTATAAACTATAAGTAATTTGAAAGGCACTTCTACAGCTCCCAAGAAAGTTGGAATCCTGGCACGGTCTCAGGCAAATATCACCTATTACTCATGTTACTTAGCCTACTAGTACATTTGTGGTACACATGCAAGCGCAGCGCGTCGTCACTGCATAACAATCAGATGGCTGACTGTTGGCAGTCCAACTGATGGAATTTTACTGAAAACAGATTTCGCCTTTGAACTTGGGATATTCCTGATTGAAAAATATCATTTCCGACTCAAAACGCTTAGGACGTTTTTATCAGTGAAAGCTTTGACTAGTTACGCCTGTGGAAGACGTGGATTAACTTTTGATTGCTATTATATCTATTTGAAAACGAAGCACTTAACAGAATTTGACAATGTAAGTATGAGACTGTTTCGTCCACAAAGCGAGGGTTTTCTTTTAAGCAGCAACAAGTTCCCCACGAACTTGACAGACAGACACAGGGGCGCAATGAATGTGATATTTGTTATCTAAACTAACCTGGCTGTGCACCATCTCGCTGGAAGAAAAAAATCTAAATAAGTTGTGCGTATGCGTAATAGGCCTATGGCCCTTCGCCAAAAAGGGAGTTTGCAGTCTATAACACAAACACGTGAATTTGGATATGTCTCAGAACTTTTAGCTCTCTGTCATTATTCTCGATGCAGATTTAAAGATTTAAGTCAGTGAATGGGCGATCAGTAGGGGAACTAGTATCCCCCATAAACTTGGATTGCCGTCGCTTATTTCAATCACGTAAGACCCCTAATGGCGTTGTCCGGACGAGGGTATTGCGTATATCTGTACAAGCTTTTCTGAAAATCGAGGCTTGTTTATATTTGTCCTTACTGTAGAGCCACCAAGGTGTAGCCTAAGAGAGTTTAAGCACGGCGATATTGCAAAGGGTTATTAGATTCATAAGTCAGCGAAGTGGTGGGCGATCTACTGAGCACAGCAGAAGTTCTCATATGATGACTTCAAACAAGACACATTACCTACCAGCATCTGTTGGAGTGAGTGGATATTAAGACACTTCTATCTCCAGGACAGCGTAGGGGAAAATGGTAAGTAGCATGGAAACACCAACATATAAGGGATGATTACCAGTAAATAGTCGTGCTTGCTATTTAGTCTGGCAACGCATAGCTGGAAGGGTTGGACTCATTGGCTACTTGAAAAACTCAGTATAGAGACCCATGTCTGATGAGGCTGATGTTGACAAAGCTTGTGTAAAAAAAAAGATTGTGTGGCATTTCTCGGCTCAGGATATGCCGGTACAGTGAGAGAGGTAAGGCTATGGGGAAAAATATTGCATTCTCTCTGCGCGCAATGTGTGGATATGATGTAGGCTACTGTCTTGAAGGGTTGTGTATTGGCAACGAGGGCTTTATTTTATGCATGTATGTATGTTTTCTGAGTGCGGTGCCCATGAAAAAAGCAACATGTGCCACTTACCTGTGACACTTACCATATACATGACATATAAGGACAATAGTGCCACAATATCAGTTTTGCCAATGGTAGTTTGGCGTGACAGTGGATCCTTTGAGGCGACTATAAGAAGATTTAACCGGCGTTTGTGATATAGGTGCTGTTTTCTGAAGGAAATGTCCGACCAACATGTGATCAAATATTAACAGGACTGGCTTGGCAAGGGAAAAATTACACGTGACAAGACGCGGGGAAGCAGCAGAGTAAAAGCAGTTTCAAGTGGGCACTCAACAAAACTATAGATATTTTTGCCCCTTTATAGTTACCCTGGCTGTGTTATGCTTTCAGCACGTTGGACAGAGGCACCGGAGTCGTGCATGGACTAAAACACCGAGTGGACGCCAACTCTCTCTGTCTTTTGCCAACCCCCTTTGCCAAACCTGGGATTGTTTTTTCAACTTTTGGTAAGCTTATTCTGAGGGAACCTGTGGTCTATAAACGGAAAACGGGATTTAAAAAAAAAAAAATCAAAAGAGAAGCTCTCGTCAATAAAAAGAGCTTGTGCTTTAAGATGTGTTTTGCGCCAGCTTTTGTAGAGCACGCTGAAAGTTGAAATGTTAGGGCGTCTGGTCTATTCATGCCACATTCTCGGTACCAATAAGCCCCCACACTGCGTTAAACTTTGGGACATGCAAGTCTTGGTCGTGGAGATCTAACCACGCACGTAGTGGTTATCAGCCCTTGTAAAGGTAAGAGCACAATCCATTGTTTTGCTGTCACTCTTTGTTCCTGTCGTCTTTACGGCTTGTGGGTTTTGTAAAATGAACTTCGACTTAACTACAGCATGCACCCTTCGCCTGGCAGCGTGTTAATTGTAAGGCAAGCGTTACCGAAATAACTCTGAAATGAAATCTGATCGAGTCCAGGTGACTAATACCTCGTACACCACAATTCATTTTTTACCCCCCCCCCCCCCAAAAAAAAAATTAAGTTATCTGTTTAAAATATTGCGTTGCTCATTCATGTAATCGCCTATAGCCTGTATAATGCAACCTACAAATGGAGACGTGTTTTTCTGTGTGCGGAAAAAAAGCTTTTAAAAAGCGCTTTTCAGAGTTTGCAAACACCTACTGCCTACTGCAACATAATTTGCGTAATCGTTGCGTTGTGCCTAATCATGCTCCCAATATGGGACTTCAGGCGCTGCAGTGATCCTTCCACCCTGCACGAATTTGAGTTGTGATGCTGATGCATATATCGTAAATTTGTCTGAAAAACATCCCAGTCTATCTATCTATCTATCTATCTATCTATCTATCTATCTATCTATCTATCTATCTATCTATCTGCGTCTTTCTGTCTATGCTTATTTGTTTGGTCTGCTGCATAATACATGTTTTGTCTTGCTATCAAACCTGCTTTATTGCACTCTGGATTTTGTTATCGACCAAAAATAGCCCCCCTCCTCCCCCCTCCCCCCGTCATCGCCATCAAATCACTTGTGTTTTTACTACGACCGCTCCACGGTTTCATTCATAAGGTGCTTTTCACTTCACCTGCTACCCTACCCCCTCTTTTGTCCATACGGCGCTTTATAGACTTGTCAGAGACATCTACCCATGGATATAAATGTTAGAAAAATAACATAGGTCTAAATCAACTCTTAATCGTTTCGACTGGTATAATTTGCCGGGACACCCGTGTGGGACCCCCTTACAGTATGCAAAATGTTGTATTATTCTGTGTAAAATTACAATAAAGATAGGCGTGGTCAAAGTACTTCTATTGACAGATGTTATGGCTGAGTGGGATGGAGAGATAAGATTGCTTGATATGCAATTGTTCGGGAGGCGTCGATTTTTATTTTTTAAAAACCATGTTTTTAGGACACAGGGAATCAAGCGTATAAGCCTGCAGATTTACATGATCGTCACATCAAACTGATCTGGATGCTATTTTGTTGTTTATTTCCCCGCTTTCATGAAGGACTTGTAAAATCCGTCTCGCACCCATGCAGAAGCGGTGGATATTATCTATTTCCTCTCTCATCTTTCTCCCTCTCCCTCTCTCTTCCTTTGCTCCCTCAATCTCCCTGTCGTCTTTTTTTTTTTCCTCTGGTCAAAGATTTCAGATTTCTGATCTAGGACGAAGCAATTGCATGGCAGAACAACTGCAAGAAAAGAGAAAAGCCCCAACGCCCACTGGCAGTCCTCTTTTAATGAAGACGCTTCCTGGGGGGTGGAGGGTGCATTTCAAATAATTATTCTAGATAAATTTCTAATTGCATGTGAATTACGACTTCTCCACTGGCGCTATATTCCAATAATTTTTAATACTCGAACCCAGAAACCTATTTATCCAGCAATGTGATGCAAGCATATCAGATTCCTCATATCGTTGGTTTTTACTCCTCATTTTATTTTATAGTTGAACCAAAATGGGTCATATTACTCATTACACGATATTCATAGGGACTCTGATGTCCCTACAATGAAGGCTGCGTCGCACCTGTAATAGGCAGATTTCAAACAGCTTATATTCCCATGACAATAACCTTTATTGTGGCCCGTGTGCCTCTGGTAAATACATCCAATTATGATCTAGCAATAAAAATATTTAACGAAAAGATCGGATTTTTTAGTGGACATCAGATTAATAAAAATGTGGCTTTAAGGATTCTTTGTCCATGCATTTATGCACAAACGCCATAGGGTTGTAAGATTTTCCTTCAGTGTTTGCAACATCTTGTCGGCTGATTTGTATTATTTTGTACATAAATATTTTTTTTCTTTCAGATTACCCATTTTCTAGCAATGTAGCAGTATTTTTTTTTTTTTTTTTTTACTGAGATGTGGGATTATGGTGTGGGCGTGGGCGTGTTGGGTGGAGGAGGAGGGATGAGCGGAGGCGGGTTAGGAGGGGTCTGTGGGGTGGCACGACACACTTTGTATGTATGAAGGTTTTTTTATAGCACTTTTCTGCAATGTACGTCAGCGGATCAGTCCATAAATGGGGTTGTGTGTGTGTGTGTGTGTGTGTGTGTGTGTGCTTGCGCGCGTGCATGCGCGCGCGCATGTGTGCGTGCGTCTCTATGTGTGTTATCTTTACCGAGAATCTCCCGTCTCTCTCTCTCTCTCTCTCTCTCTCTCTCTCTCTCTCTCTCTCTCTCCCTCACTGCACTCTTAGCGCTGCAGAGTTGGGGTGGGCGTCAATAACAAACCTGATGGTAGGTTTCATTGCAAATAAAATGAAATGCTTTCGGTGATCATTGGCACCAAAATATTTTTTTAAATGAAAGAAAGAAAACAAAACAAAACAATTGCTAATGTCTTTATATTCATGGTGTAAATACTGGCCTGTGGGCTCTGTCTGGTTTTTCGTTCCGACCAATTCATGGACTTTGGAGACTAAAAGGATCAGGTGAA
Organism: Myripristis murdjan; assembly: GCF_902150065.1. NCBI lineage: Eukaryota > Metazoa > Chordata > Actinopteri > Holocentriformes > Holocentridae > Myripristis > Myripristis murdjan. The sequence goes on from NC_043982.1 coordinate 16,592,741, forward strand.
ATCTGGTTTTCAAATTAGAAGATGTAGCTTTATTTATTTTCTTTTTCAAAATTGTTTTATTTTTGATAAGAGATTAAAAAACAACTCGATTGCAGATTATTGGTGTCCTGTTACGTTTTCATTCACGAAATGCCTTGTTGGTCAAAGCAGGCTTCCTATTAATCCATTCCTGAACGCTGATGTCTAATTGCACATGATAAAGAACACAGATTGGCTCTGGGCTCAGCGCGCATCACGAACACACAAATACCGATACTGGCCTATTAACTGGGATGACAGCACGAGAATTAAACATTTTAATTGTTATGAATGTGTGGGCATCATCGCCGTCATCCCCGCTATCATCATCACCACCTTCATCACCTGCACCTTCATCCAATTAACAGTCTTGTTTTAACAAGTTCTGGGTGGATGTGAAGTGTTAAATAACATTACGAACCTTAATATTTAAATTCTCTTATTTAGAAGAAAAAAAAAAACACGATTTTTTTTTTTTTTATCAGTAGTGTGATCGTGATTTTCTAATGTTAAACCCCACTGTAAGTTATTCATAGATCCGCGCTGCACAGGTAGAGGCTATTGATTGAAAAGACGTCTGTGTCAGAGAACTGCGGGATGAGGATTCATAATCCTGTGTGCGGAAATGTAGGGTTTTCGATCATGTCGGCAAATTAGCAACGTGTGGCTCTTAATATAACCCAGTCTACAACGCCGAATTTCGACAAGTTTCCGAATAAAAAAAAAATGTCTCGATTTCCTGAACATCAGACAGGCTTAAAGAGGAATGCAGGTTTAGGCAGAGGATGACTAATAGATGGGAGTGGGTTAACTTGATGGTTGGTTTCCACCCTTGTTGGTTTTTTTTTTTTTTTTTTTTTTTTTTTTTTTTGTATTATTTTTAAAGGGCTAGGGCTCTGTCCATAAACACAGGATGCTTGATCTGTGGTCCCTCTTTGGTGGATATTGTTTTTGAAGAGGTATTTGCATATGTGAGTTTGTCACATTAAGTCTGATAGAGCATATTTGATTTAGGAGAGGCATATTCAAATATTCATTTTGTTTTTCTGCAATATCAGCCTACTGAGAGATGATCAGCTTGGAGTTTAGGAATCTTAGAACAAAAAATGGAGTATTTTCAATCCATTTTATGACAGGATTTGTATATTTTCATTCAGCAGTGACCCATGCAAAGGTTATTGATGCTGTGGTGGTGGTGGGTGGCTGGATGGATGGGTGGGGGGCAAGCCAAGTCAGAGAGAGGGAGAGACAGAGATAGGGTATATGAACAATAAGACTGGCCTGTTGTGTCTGCCTCACGCGGTTGTTAAAGCTTATTGTCATCACAGGAGGCATGTATTAACTCCTCACTCTCACGTGGCGTTTGATTGGAACTATAGAGTTTACCTTTGTATTCGTCTGGATAGTCAGCCAACCTCATTGTGCTAACTTAATCTATGTCATAAAGACTGCGTTCTTATTTGACTTCTTTCTTTCTTTCTTTCTTTCTTTCTTTCTTTCTTTCTTTCTTTCTTTCCTCCCAAAAAGGAATGCATCTTTAATCTGATCAAAATAACCCCCTTGTTCCAGCAAAACTGACATTTTACAAGATGTAATTTGGTCCAGACATCTGAAGGAGGCATAATTGTACTTGTTAAGTGAAGTTTTTGGCAGTACAGACCTGTCAGCATTGCGCTGCAATTGGCAAGAGAAGCCTTGAAAAGTTACACAAGTACGTAGTGTTGTCAGTTCTTGTGATTGTTCCTTCTGATTGTAACACATATAGGCAAGGGCTGCGACAAACAAGACGTTGGAAAGGCTTATCCTATGTGTCTAGCTTTGGGTGGGGCTTAGAAAACCTGTCCATTTCCCCCAAAGTACACACACAGATAAAATGTTTAATTCTAACACCCTCAGCAGTCTAATATCATTATGAATGGTGCGATATTTGAGAGACAGCCTGTATCCCAGTCTCAGAAGGCATTAGACAGTGTCTTGCCAAAGAAATGCAGGTTGGTGATTGTCATTGTTGTGTCTCTCAGTGTAACCCCCATCAGATGAGCCTAGCAGACCCAAAGGCTGTTCACAACAATATTTTCTTTGCAGTTATGAGACATTTTTTTCATTTCAGTCGGACATTTTGCTCTGTACACAAGCCTCAGATGCATCACACCAGAGGTACCTCAACACCACACTTGATATGCCACCTTCAATTGTGCTGTATTTGCAGAAATGAGAGAGACCATGTTGTTGTTTCTGCTCCTCTAATGAGATGCCAAGTGATTTATTTATGAATTACTTGGTTGGAACAGCCCCCTTGTGCAGTGTGCTTTTTTTTTTTTTTCTTTTTGGAGTCATGTCGCTCAGTGATTGCTGATGCAACTCTTTGTCATCCAGAGTTTGCCCTCACCTCCTGTGAGCCTTCGGGGAGGGCTATATTCATCTTGGCATGTCCCTGAGTGTGTTGGAGGTGGGAGTGACTCATTGAGCAGGTGTGAGCATCCACTCCCATACTGCTACATGCCAAACAAGAGTTCTCCAACTCATAAGCTCGTGCAGAGAAGAATCATGATAGCAATATAGCAAACACATCACAATAAATCTTTGCATTGGATGAGGTCCAAGTTACAAGGATAATGAGCTGCCATTTCCCCATTATGCTGGGCCTGCTATATGCATCTAAGGTGGAATTTAAAACCTTACCACACACTGAAAGGTTGCCATTGCAGTAGGGTCTTTATCTGAGCTCTAAATATAACAGGAGTTCATCCAAATTGTCACCAGTATGAGGAAATGGGGAATAATTTCCTTTTTTGAGCAAATTCATATGTTGTAAACCCATTGATTTAGTTGCCATTTCAATTATATCACTTCTTAGTAACCTGAGGGTTTATGTACAGATGTGTCACCTCTGCTGAGTGCTTGTAGAGGACCTATACATTTCATCATTCTTATTGATTTAGCATCTTCTTAATTATTACCATGCCATGTTCGCATTCAGATGTTGTGGCAGGCCTCTGTCACAAGAGTGCAGGTCTACAGTATGCTAATATTCAGGTTTCTAGATTTTATTTGTGTAAGAGGGCTCAAAATGACACTGCAGAATGACTGCTGACTCAAAGAATATTTTAGCATCTGGTTTAAGAAAATAGAAAATAGATTAAGGAAAATACTAAGCAGGGATAACTATGGGGGAAATAGAAAAATTGTTTGGAAAAACCACCCAGGCTTTTTAGTTCGGAGTAACCTAACCTACATTCCCTTTTAAAGCGTATTATCCTAGTGAATTAGCCTACACATTGCCTGCAGACCAGAGCAGAAAAAAATGTTTGTTTTCTTTGATCGCCTCATTTCATTACGCAATTATAGCGCATCTTTGGGGCAGACGGGCTGCGCGCTATTACGCAAAAAAGCTCCAAAACTCCGTCTAATTCGGCTGCTGTTTGTCAAACACGGCAGATGAGGGAGTGTGCGTGCGCTTTCTGCCAGACATTTGCTGTGGACGGAGGCTGCACTGTGTGTGCACAAAGGAGCGTGTGCGAGCTCTAAATGCATATTGAAAGAGCATTAATAGTTCCACCTCAGGGCTGTTTTAATCGGGGGGTTGGTGGCGACCAGTCAGCCAGCGGCAGGTCACATGTTGCAGCGTCATTGTGTAGTAAAGTTACTGTAGTTGCAAAGGCTCCTTCCTCATTTCAGCTCCAGAGGTCTCTCATCCCATGGTGCTGCTGCGGCGTACTGCATGCAACAACTTCTGTTTCAGGCGATCTCCAAAGGAGCCGTGCAGCCATGGGAGTCCATTACCTCATCCATGCAATTTCCACCATCAATAATTTAATCTATTTGCTCCAAAGCTGAAGAGATATCCTGAAGCTGTCGGGAGAGTAGAGGAAAATATCGCTTAAGTAATTACTCAGGGAGTTGTCCAAAACATCCCAGATGACACTGTCCTGTTGAATGGTCTGTTTTACGACTGGGCAGTAAAAGGTATGTCATTTTATAGACTTCTTTGATCACTTTCGCTTTGTTTGATGCCGTTTGAGAGAGAAACGACGGAGTCTAAAAGTAGCCTGATCAAGTTGGGTTATCCTACAAACGCACAGACAGCGCCGCAGCCAGAGAGGGGATATGTGTAACCTTATCCTCTCGTTCATTAATAAAAAACGCAGTTATTATGTTGATAGGGTTTCCAATAGAGAAGCAAGGGTTCAGCAGATGTAATCTGGCAAAGAGAGTGTTGTTTTATTATAGTGATGATAAGCTATGCGCCTGGTTATTATTATCGCCACTTGGCTGTAGGAGACAGTAGAAACAATCCGGTGTGTCTACACAAGAGATATCAGCCACTACAAGTCCTTTCTGTACGTTTCGGATCGGATGCTAACTTATAGCATTATAAAAAAAATAGCCCGTAAAGGAGGTTACAATGGTGTTAAATGTAGGTCTAAGATTTTGCTCATCTAACACTGGCCCCACCTCCACCGTAAACAAACAAAATCCAGCCGGTTTTTTTCCTATGTTGAAAAAAAAAGTTTGATGAACTCATTAAGACTTTATAAGAAACTTGAGCCCTAAACGCTCAGCTGTATCCCTGCCTGCCTACGCTGGCGGTGTAGCTCTTCATGGCTCAGTCTGCTACTACGGAATAACTTAAAATTAAAGTTCACAGTGAACACGGATTAACATCGAAGCCTTTGGTGAAATTACATAGTATGTTGTCGGAGAACACCTCAGAGGGCTCTCATCAAAAGTTAGGTGTGCTTCTAGATTTTGATGATGATATAATGGAGAATGGGGCGTTTTATTATTCAAAAAACCCTACAATTAAATTTTACAATACTTGCCAAAGTTGTAACAGAATACAAATGGACTAATGCTGTCTGAAATTACGCACCACTAGTTTTGGCCAGCTTTATTCTGTTGCCTACCTATCCATCCATCCATCCATCCATCCATCCATCCATCCATCCATCTATCTATCTATCTATCTATCTATCTATCTATCTATCTATCTATCTATCTATCTATCTATCTATCTATCTATCTATCTATCTATCGTATTACACACGCAGGGAGGGAAAGAGCAGGAGGGGGAGGGAGAGACAGGCTCCACATTTCACGGTGTCAGACGCCATCTAGCGTATGAAATGGGGAACTGCAGAATATGGGGAAATGGGTCCATGGGTATAGTTGCAGTCTAATTACTGGTGTCAGTGTGTGAAATCTGCTATTCTTATGGTATGATAATTCATGGGTTGCAGGGTGGGATTTCTTTAACCCAGGCTACCTGAGAAGTGGGTTCAAAGTGAGGAGTGTTTTTTTTTTATTATTATTATTATTATTACTGCTTCTACTGTTATAGCATAACTATTACTGTTATTATTTTAACAACATTGATAATTGTTTATTGGCTATATGAAACCATTGCTAGCTGAGGCAATGAGAAAATCACATTTTGATTGCATTCATATGAATAAACCAGAATGTTCTGATATACAGAATGGTTTGTAGTGCCAGATGAGTGACAGTTACGATGTTTTTACTACATGCGGCTTGTGCACTCACCCCTTTCTCCACTGTTGTACATAGTGTGGGAGGAAAACAACAACTCATTTAGAGAGCTCATAGATCACCCAGCAACTGCTTTAATGTCTGGCAGTATGTAGCAATAACCAGGATTAGCCTGGAGGACAACTGTAGTCCCTCACTAATGCTCATCCATTTCTAAATGTGGTCTGAAACTGTGTCAGATTGGAAACAGATCTCTCAAAACAAGCATCCACATGTGTCAGCCATTACTGCAGACAACTCTAATTGGGTTCTTTAAGTACTGCTTGTGCGCCACAAGCTGTACTTCTTCTTCTAACCCTCTTCTTCTTTCTCTAACTCTCTTCCAAAGAACATTTGGAATTGTTTGCTATACACATTGAACATGACAAAACGTGCAAGTTGTGAAATAACACTCACCAACGTGGCTGTTGAGAATTTGACCAAAAAGGGATGCCCATAACAGAACAGTGCTAGAAACAAGAGAACAAAACTAGCTACAGGCCTTGCATTTCATTTAACATTGCTGTGCAAATTACCCTCTTTAATATTCCACATCTGATGCTTTTATTTGTCTCCAAACTGCTCTCAAAATAAAGCGTATGTGGCAATGGCCACACCGTATGCTATAATAAAGACAAAAAACATAACATGTGCTGACATTTGTGCAGAGGTTGGGAGCATTGATGTGTAATAACACTGGCCGTGCTAGTCCTTTCATGCTTTAGAGAAACTCTTCAGCATCTGTCAGAGGAGGTATTTATCACTGTAATCCCCACCTGGCACAAAGAATAAATGCGTGGGTAAAATACATATCCCCACCATTCACCCTCTCTCTCAAAACAGTTTAACAGGTGGTCATCTAGAGACATAAAAGCCAACACTGTAGTCCACACGCTCACCTGCTCTTGGTTTGCGATGAATAAAGGTTTGTTTGAGCAGTGGTTAGTGCAGGCTCTGTTTTCCTCCAGTCTGTGCTTGTAGCTTAGTACCCACCTTTGAACAAAAGAAAGTACCAATTATTACACTGCACTATGTTAAATGAAATAATTTGAATATGTCAAGTGATAGAGCCGGCATAGATGACTGCTTTGTCCATCATTTGAAATAGTAATTTTCAGTGTTTTTCCTGCATTGCTTTCTTATTCCTGTTCATTGCATTTAACGTTAGTAGTTGCTAGTTGAACAGAAGTGCTTTTTTATTAAGTGCGAAATCCAGTAGGGCACATAGCAGAGAATATTGAACCAATAAATGTATAAAATGAGAGTAAACCAATCAGTCATCACATTTTGTTTCTAGTAGATAGAGCTCAAGAGATTCTGAGCCAGTCCCACAGCAATTAAATGATTCATTGGCTTTATTGCAATTTAACAGGATGTTGATTGAGAACATAAGCCATATTGATTGTCCTGACGGAAACAGGAAATCACAGAGATAGAAATAAAATCATTTGTTGTTCCCGGTGTGAGGATACCCAGAGGAATGGCATGCAATTGCGCACTGATGAGTGGCATTACCCCCAACAACCTCCTCCCCTCCATTCTCTCCCCTATGGAGACCTGGGAGAGACGTCATCTGTGGTTGTTATGCTGCGAAATGACGCTGGCACTCTCTCCACCCCCTGCTACTGCAATATTACCCCTGTGGTCTGTTAGGGAAGATGCAGCACTTCGTCTGCACCATTTCCAGCACGACGTTTGACGCCTAACCATAATCAGCCTTCACTCTCGATTTCCGGAAGTGGAACCATTTGTGTAGGATGCTGATAATATCAGGTTAAATGCATCTGACACATCAAGCCTGTGACTGGCAATGATCCTGTGAGCCTACATGCTGCTTTTTTTTTTTTTTCTTTGCTCGGAGGTTCTGGGAAGGTGCAAACAAATACTTGCTTTTGGTAACATCATTACCAATCTAAAGCACCTTCTCCAACATTGAGTGGCTAATTGGCTTGATTTTACATTTTAATCAGGCCTGAATTAATAATGTACAGAGAAAAACTGGATGATCAGCCCCGTATTCTTGATTCTATATTCTGTGTTGGTTTAGCCGGTGAGAGAAAAAATATCCCTATTCCCCTGCAAACACATACAACCCAACCCCTCCCCATCCCCTCCCCCTAACACACACACTCACACTCAGGAGGAGCACGTCACTGAGCTCAGGGACTGAGTGGCTCATTAAGAAGAAGGATGTGATATTCTGAATAGAGACTGTGAGACTCCCAGCACGTCTATTTATAGACAAGATATCTCTATGGCAGTCACCGTGGCGTTGGTTAATTGCAGCCACGGCCCCAGACACCAATTAAGAATGAAACAAATGCTTTTTAGGTGGGGTTTGCTCCTCCCTTCCGCAAAGGTCCTTCTGTCCATTCTGCTCGGGAGGAGAGTGTACTTGCTCGGTGTGTATTCCTGTATCAGGTTGGGACACAAAAAAGATGGCATGCAGAGTGCAGTCAAAGCCTCGGCCAGGCTATTTTTAAGTGTCCCCCTCTGGAAAGCGAGATCTAGATTTTCTTTTCATTATGGTTGCTTTTATATCTCTGGCTGTTGGATGTCCACCAATGCATTGATTTGCTGTGAATCTTAGAGCTTCTCAAAGGTAAGGGATGCATTTGTGCGCAGGCGATGAACTGATTAAGGATGTATTCATTGTGGCTACGTCTGGCTCCTTGTGACTTTCTTCCCCTGCAGTGCTTGCTAATAGTGTGAGCTGCTCTTCGGAGCGTTGAGATTGGTGCTTTAGAGTGTGGGGAGGATGACACATCTTTCTGACTGTCATTCAGTTCCTCACGACATCCTGCTAGTTCCTTCTGCGGCGCTGTCACCATGCACCTGCCAAAAAATTGTGTCCTGCAATAAACCCTGCTGCTCGTTCATGACTACAAGGTTTATTATCAGACATGTCTTACATCACAGACCAGTTTACGTTTTTAAAATAACAGAACAACATATGGTAAACTTTAACTGGTCAGAAGTGAAAAACACACATTACACAGTCGGTCAGTCAGACAGTAAATTCTTTCAACCAGAAGTTAATAAAATAACAATATTTGGGGAAAAAAGGAGTTTTGGACAAGATTAGAGTCAAGTTGGAAGTGCCCCGAGTTGTTAGTGATGATCCGTTATTATTTTTAACCATATCCTTTTGTCAGCATGTAGAGAACCTTACCAAATGTTGTTAACTTGCAATTAAGTCATCAGATCAGAGGCCAAAGTGCATTCATTATTTGCAACCTTGGAATTATATTGTAAATAAATTACATCTCTAACGATTCAGATAAGTATATGCTCTGATATTTTAATATGATAAAAATCCATTATATCCACTACTTTCAAGGAGTAGGTGGTGTCCATCTAAACAAGTAAGAGTAAGAATAATGAATAATAAAAGTAAGAATAAAAATAAAAAATAAAAGACATGGCAAGGTATGAGCATTTATTCTAAACAGACAAGACATAATTAAAAAAAAAAAAACATCATTAGAGTAAAATGTATATTTTGTTCTAAAATGTATTTATTCTGCTTTCTAAGACTTCTGTATTTACAACCCCACTCTTGCTGTTTGTCACTCTGATAGTAAATAAGTCAAAAACAAAATCTATAGCTGTGACTATATCTGTATCTGTGTCTATATCTATCAGTCTACATATATCTAGAGTGAGAAAAGGACTGCGAGGGCGTCTGAATTTGGTTGTTTATTTGGTTAAAAGTACACGTCCGTGTATTGCTTTGACAGTATGTTGCTCAGTGTTAAACACTTGTTAAAAAGCCTACAAATACTAGAGCACCTCCTAGGATTTCATGATATCTGTCTGCATACTCTTGGCTTTTGTAAGAACTTTTATCAGCAGTCTGATGCTCAGCACAGTTTTTGTGCATTGCTGCCAGCAAATAAAAATCTAGGCCAAACCTTACTGGAACAGAATGATAACAGGTCGCAAACTAACTGAAAATATTTGATGACACACACAGTTGATCTCAATATAATTCTTAGTAATATTTTGGAGATGATTCCAAAATCGTAGAAGCTTACAATGAGTTTAAGTTCAGTTGTGCTGCTGGCTGTCTATTTGGCTTGGAAAGGAAGTGTGAATAAGAGAAGCTGACATGGCACATTATGGATCAAGAGTGAGTTAACCTGTTTGAAAATGCTCCTTGACTAACTACCTCATCCTCTCTCCCCTTCTTCTCGTTTTCTGTCTTGTCTTTTTCTGTCCAGTTCCACCAGGTTAGAAGAGTGATGACCATCCTGTTCCTTACTATGGTTATTTCATACTTCAGTTGCATGAGAGCTGCGCCCCTGAGAGACGCCCCGGGCATGCGGGGCCACCGGACGGAAGGCTACTTGGGCGCTGCTGCGACGGCCGCACGAGGCCACGGGACTCCACAGAATGGTGGTGGGCCAGGCCAGCGTGGGGCGTTACCCTCACTTACAGACACATTTGAGCAAGTGATAGAGGAGCTGCTGGAAGTGGAGGGAGAGGCGGCACAACTGGGACAGGGGGCTGATAAGAGCCAGGGTGGTGGGGGCCCGTCCTCTGTGGTCACCGCAGAAACGAAGGATGTCGACCTGTATGAGTCACGGGTGATGATCAGCAACCAAGTGCCTTTGGAGCCGCCGTTGCTCTTTCTTCTGGAGGAATACAAAAACTATCTGGATGCCGCTAATATGTCCATGAGGGTGCGGCGACACTCCGATCCCTCACGGCGTGGAGAGCTCAGTGTGTGTGACAGTATTAGCCAGTGGGTGACAGCTGTGGATAAAAAGACGGCAATAGACATGTCTGGGCAGACAGTTACCGTCATGGAAAAGGTCCCTGTCCCCAATGGCCAACTGAAGCAATACTTTTATGAGACCAAATGCAACCCCATGGGGTACACAAAGGAGGGCTGCCGAGGAATAGACAAGCGGCATTATAATTCCCAATGCAGGACAACCCAGTCCTATGTGCGAGCGCTTACCATGGATAGCAAAAAGAAGATTGGCTGGCGGTTTATAAGGATAGACACTTCATGTGTATGCACATTGACCATTAAAAGAGGGAGATAGTGTATAAAATGTATAGATTTTATTGAAGAGTTTAAAAAAGAGAATAAAGAGAAAATATCTATTTGTATATATACATAACAGGGTAAATTATTCCGTCAAATGAAAATTTTATGGACTGCATGTAAAAAAATATGAAGTTTATACAGTAAAAGTGATACTACAGTCTATTTATTGAACATATTCATGACCTTGTAAACAATTAAAAAAAATCTGATCAGTCATTTGCGCCCAGTTTAAATTACTATATCACATTCCTCAAGACATTGTGATTTGTTTACGTTGCCAAGAATTAGAAAAATGAAGGAACAAACAGGCAAGGAAGGAGAGAGGACAGTTCCATCTTCAAAAGCTTGCATGCTGCTTCAATTGTGAATTGAAAAATTCTCCACTTACAAAAAAAAAAAGGATATGATGCTGACCAAAACATTCCGTTTACATACTCTGCAGAAAACCGATTTTCCTCTCAAGTAATTTATCTGTTTACTGTTCTAAACTTCTCAAGGTAATGTTGGAAATACATACTATGTCAAGGTGCTGTTGTCAAAGCTTTGCTGTTTATTTTTTTATCCCCACCAGAGGACAAGATATATATAAAAAAAAATTATATATATATATATATATATATATATATATATATATATATATATATATATATATATATATATATGAAATTTATTCATTGACATGTTTCTGGGTTAATATATTCATTTTGTATGTTGTGAAGTTGTTTGCAATATTAAACTGAAATATTTGAAGAAATAAAAATGACTATAGGCAACTGAAACAAAAGCAATGTCGATAAAGTTTGAACAATGTATTTTTAGGTAGTACAAATTTTATATAAGCAGGCAGGTGAGTAGGGAGACAGACAGCTAGATGCACAGACAGACAGACAGACACACACGTGCACGCTCATACATGCATAGCTGGTCCACAGACATGGACCAGGAGGAGGCCTCATAACAATCTAAACAACTGTTTGAGTTGCTTACTCTCTGGAAGAAAATAATACATAATAATACATTTTTCATGCAATCAGGAAAACATATAATGCAGCGTCGTGGTGCTTCAATATTGTTTTATTCAGTGTTAAATGGAGGAGGGGACAGGCAAAAAAACCTGTGGCGCTTGACTCACTGTAACACACACTGTCACCCTGCCAGCACATTCAGGACAGAAAACCTGTGTTCTGAAGACATCATCATCATCATCATCGTTGTCGTCATCATTACCATCATCATCATCATCATCATCATCATCATCATCGTCGTCGCTGTCAACATTATTATTATTATTATTGTTGTTGTTGTTGGTGGTGGGATTATCAACATGAGAATGATCTAATTAGTTGTTATTTCACTGCGTCACACAGCTCTCAGCCACAAACGTGTTAGTTACAAGAGTTTCAAATCACAAAACACATACAATGTTAAAATATACAATTGTAAACACCATATACATGAGTTTGACAGCAGCCACACTGATACGCCATGCTTTGACAGAACATGACAACTAAAGCATATACAATTTGTTCATATGATATACATTTCGTGCATATTTTCATGTTAATCCAGAAACACTCGTGGTATATGATCAGTGTGATCTACACCAAAGGCCAGGTGTTACCTGGGTTACAAGATAGCAGTGCTTTTCATATTAACATGCTCTCCAGCAGATAACTCAGAAACCTTTCCTTATCAAGTTCAAATCTTTTAGTTTAAGATGGTTGTAGGTTAACAATGAATTTGACCAAACATTCACCTTGACATGAAACTCTTCAAAAGTATTTTTAATTCGGCACAAATGTGAGAGGCTTCAGGAGGGAACTTCCTTGTCTAAAAAGAACCAGATATTATGAACGAAAAGGCACAAAGTACAAGATTATCAGTGAACCAAGAAACCAATTAGTTACATGTTACTAAAATAAAAGATTTTGCAGTATTCTTCCCTATTTTTAGCCATCTTAAAGAGCTTCATCTTGGCAAATATGACAACTTTGATAAACCTCTTCATTTTACTCCTTGTATGGCAACTCCAAGGTAAGTGTGCTCATGTGACATCAGAAGAGGAGGGGAGCCGACATGTTGAGATCTGGGAGAGATGCTTCATCCAGAGGGTCTTAATGAAGCTGCTGCAAGTTACTCTGATTACTGTGGCGGATAACATTTGAAGGTTTCTATGCCATGTTTGAGAAAGATGGTAAACTTGGTGTTTCTGAAAAGGCCCATGCCACTGCTCTCCTGCAAGAGAGACAAGGTTGGCTCATTGTAATCAAGGCTAAATTTACATTGTCACTATTAGATGACGTTGTTCTGCTTATCTCCTAGAAGAATGACTACTGATCTGTACTGCTCCTCGGTGAAAATTCACCTTACAATACAATTTACACATTTTATTCCAATGATTTAGAAAATTCAGTCAATATCTATGGGCTGATCCAAATAAGTCAAGCCTTACAGGGTCTTGAGCGCCTCCATTTATAATAAACTGGAGCCTATGAACCCTTTTTATAAGCTGATTTATAAGACATTTACCAATCATCCAGTGTAGAAAATAATGTACAAGGTGGCTGTGACATCATATATTATTTCTTGTGTGAAACAAAAGAAGTAAGAATACAGGGAGCCAACATGTCGAATTTTTGGAGGCAGAGTCTGTGCAGTAGATACAACATGATGCACAGGTGGAGTCTGGGTAAAGTCCACAAATAAACTACAGGACAACTCAGCTATATTGCCTTTAATGCCTTATATGACCATAAGGCACATACCTGTATACACACAGCCTGAAGCCAAGGCTAGCGCTGTAACAGCCAATAAGAGGATCAAGCAGATGCCACTCAAAATTGAAGAAATTACATTAAATTAGCCATTGTGACTATAGCCTTGGGTAAACAAATAAACTGACAGATAGATATATAAAAATGTATATCCCTACATAGAGGATTGGCTGTTGACTCATGAGCTCATTGTGAGGTGGGTGGAGTTTACGCTGTTCTGCAGCCAGCCACTAGAGGGCAATAGAGGGACAGTGGATCTCCTATGGAGCCCACACAGCGTCAAAAGGGGGGTTGGGGGGGGGGGGGGGGGGGGGGGGTATGGCCCAGGACTGGAGGGAATTCGGTTTTAAATCTATGTAAAATAGGCCTGTATTATGTGATAATTTGCAGGGCTCTCTGCCAGCCTAATGGTCAGACTGCCACTGGTAAAACAGTCAAATTCAACAAACCAGACACTAAAACTTAATTTATCTTCTATGACCAGACCAAAGCAGATGTAAAAAAAAACAAAAAAACACTTTCCCTGTTTCCTTGTCTGGCTTGTAAGAACAGCTGGCTGTAGCTACACTTTTCAAGCAGATCCAACAAGCCACTAATTACAGGACAATGCCAGATTTTTTTCCCCTAATACTTAAGGTTAGGTCTTTTTAATGACAGATACAGATACTGTCATCTGTAGTTTTAATTGACAGAGTAATTTATACTGTATTTTGTAAAGAAAAAAAAGTGTCTTGAATGTGGCCAGAGAAGACATTCCCTCTTTACTGTGTTGCCTCACAAACATTACCGTCATGTCTATGATGTTTTATTCATGGCAGAATAGTTATTGGACACAAGCACGTAAATTAAAATGAAGTTTCCTTTTCAGTCTGGTGTCTAATACTCTGACAGCTGCCAGTCAAAAGGACGAGACTGGACAGAAACACAAACAAAATGCCTTATGTAGCTTCATCACTGGAGGTGTTGTGTTCACATGTCTACATTTCACAGCATATGTTTATTATTTGGCTAATTTCTTCTCTAGCAACTTGCTGGCTCAAATGAAAAAATGCCTATTTGGGTAGAAATTATAATTAGAAGTTAAAAACGATACTCTACTGGTACAATAGTCGGGGGTCTACACCTTTAATGCTAGCTCGCGAGCTCCTGGGAGCCCCGGACAGGAACGTCCTCGACTCGGAAATATACAGTTTCCGAGGATCACCGGAACGCACCATGACACTGGTCGCTAGCTAGCTAGCTTGCTTTGCTAATCTGATTTATCTTCTTGGTTGAGCGCACGTAGCTAGGATCACTAAATTGACTTCTGGAAAAATTCTCTAGCTAACATTTAACGCAACATTTACGTGACATAATACAGCACATCGATTCAAGAATGGCATCGCTTGGGGAACCTGTGCGGCTGGAGAGAGGTAACGTTAATTAGCTAGCGTTAGCTTGGGATTTTATTGTGATTTGTCGTGATGTTTGGGAGATGTTAGCTTAGCTAGCGGTGGCGGTGGCTGTTGTTCTTGACTTTACACGCCTCCTTGTTTAATTAGCTAAGGTTACATTAGCGTCGCCATGCAATATACTGGAGTGGCCTCTCCATTACAGGTAAAAGCAAAGTTAAAGTGCGTTTTTTTCCACGTTTTGACCGTGGCGTTAGCTAACGTTACGAGCCCTGACGTCAACCGACGTAAATAGTTGGTTAGCTCATTTGTTACGACTTAACCCAGCGTCCAGAGTGGTAACGTTACATTTACTCTGGGACAGACACCCTGGTGATGAGCAGCTCGAAATGTTTAATTGTCTAAACACAGGAGGCACTTGGTTGAACAGATCAAAACGTCAGGCTGCAGTTGTCCTGTGGCTGCTATCCCTACTAACTAATGGAGCCTTGCGAAGAGCCTTGTGGTCCCAGTGTTTCCTGTACAAACTCCTGAAAACAGCCTTTAAACATGATGAATAACATATTTAGTGTATGGGTCTTCCTCAGCCATGACATCATAATGGCGGAGCACTAAGCTAGGTGGTGAAATACTAAAGTCAGAATTAATGTTGGTTGGCTTACCAGAAACCAGCCAGTCTCTTTTCTTATTCCAACCCCTACAGTAGATAAAATACTCTTGAGGTGAAAGTACTGTATACTTTGTATATGTCTGCATGTTTCACTAATTAATTACAAATATTTGAAGGTAACAGCACTTTACCTCTTGCTGTATCATTTCGAGATAATGTGCTTCTGGAGGTAATTCTGCACAGTGATTCCTATGTACACTTAACATAGAGCTAATGATAGTAATGTGCTTGTACAAAATATGAAATCAGTGTTCCTAATTACATTTGTAGTGGTTTGAACTGTGTTTATTGCTGTAGTGAAAGGCATAGGCTGAAGAGAAATGATAACCTTGGTGGTGGTCCCTGTGATTTTGTTGACAGATATTTCCCGTGCTATTGAGCTGCTTGACAAGCTCCAGAGGACAGGGGAAGTGCCCCCACAGAAGCTGCAGGCACTGCAGCGGGTTCTACAGAGTGAATTCTGTAATGCCGTCAGAGAAGTGAGTCACTTTCTTTGCTGCAGCTATGACTCTACTTTTTCACCCCTCCCAGACAAAACACAACCAGGTGTCATCCCTGTGTGAAATAAGCACAGGAATGACAAGTGTGTAGAGATGATGAAGAGGCAAGCAACATTCAATTCAGTGCTATTAATTCCGGGGTGCAATTTCTTTGAAGTATATTTATTATAAAGCTCAGGGATGTGTGCATGGACTGGTGTAGGGGTGTATCACACACAGAAACAGAGCAAGCAGCAATGCAGTGCAAAAAAAAAAAATGATACAAGGCTCTCAGCCAGTGTAAATATCAGGAGTGATAATGGCAGACATTATCTTTTTTTTTTTTTTTTTTTTAAACACATGAGGCAGACACTCACTTGCAGCTGGTCTGGAAAAGGTGTGTGTTTGTTTATTTATGTGTTAATTCCAGTATGAGTTTGATATTTTTTCTTGTGCATGAACAGGAAAAAAAAGGCATGTTCAAAACTGCTTTTTTCCAGTGAAGTCTGTTTCTTTGGTGGTTTGAATGGCAATTCAGGTAGCATTTATGAAATTTGACTGTCATATGCTAGAACTTGAGTGGGAAGCAGTGTAAACAAATAGCAGCCCAACTAACCAAGAACAGACATGGAGAGTCAGTAAACTGAGGCTCCTGGCCAAGGAAGTGCTTTCTTGTTTAGGGGCGATACCAGTCCGGGCTAAGCTGGAAGGCACATTTAAAAGACAGCATCAAAATGCATCACTACTCTGTGAGGATGCCTGTGCTGATACTGTGACAGTTGCACTGCTAGAACACACAGATCCAATCTGATCACGTGTACATTGCAGGGTAGGCAGGGAAATGAAAATATCTGAAAAACAAATCAATCTTTCCTGCTGTCTAGGGCATTAGTTCAAGTTTCCTTCCTGATCACAAAAAACAGTGTTTAAAAATGGAATTTCCTTTGATCAATGTTCATCATGTGGGTATTTGGACTGTGGTAGTTTGTTCATGACAAAATGTTGATTGACACTGTCTCTCGCAATGTTTCTTCAGGTATATGAACATGTGTACGAAACCGTGGACATTAACAGCAGCCCTGAGGTCAGGGCCAACGCCACGGCTAAGGTAGACTCAGCGAAACAGTGTTTTTTGTTGGGGATCGGCCTTTTGTGTGCCCACAATGGTTCAGGCAATATGTGTACTAAATTTTTGTTAATTTAAACGAAGTAGCTTGTATTGCATGTTGTTGACAGCAAAAAGTATGGTTTGTTTACAAAGTAAACTGAAGGAAACTGAAGTATTATCAATCTGTCTTGTCCGTTTGTAGGCTACTGTGGCAGCTTTTGCAGCAAGTGAGGGACACTCCCATCCTCGTGTCGTGGAACTTCCCAAGACAGAAGAAGGCCTGGGTTTCAATATAATGGGAGGAAAGGAGCAAAACTCTCCTATTTACATCTCGAGGATCATCCCAGGGGGCATCGCTGATCGACATGGTGGCCTAAAGAGAGGCGATCAGCTTCTTTCTGTAAACGGGGTGGTATGTTCAACTCACATGGTCATTAGTGATTTCTAAGGATGTTACATTGGATGCTTAAGCTTGATATACATGTTAGCTTATTGTGTATTCAGTCTGTATACAAAACAGTTCACTAATGTTATTAAATTACCTGGTTTTGATGTGACTAACCAGCCAAGGAAAGATCCTCTACTCCTTTCTACCCATCCCTACCACTGCTTCCCCTACCATTGCCTTGGGGACAGCTGGCCCCCCAGAAATAACCAAAATATTTTATTTATGTTATTTACCCATTTTATATGCACCCGTTTCATTTCAGCTCAGTGTCACAGTGTGAGACTCTCTAATGTATTTTGCTGTCATTTCTGGTCGTGCTAGTTTCTCTCCTCACTCTCTGTGTTTCACTGAGGGCGGGGCTGAGCCTCTACACATGGAGCGGAGCAGACGAGAGACAGGCAAAGTGAAAATAACGTTTCGTTACTTGATGACGATTAATGTAGTCTGTCTAAAACCAAACACAGATGGACATCGACCCCAAATGTACGAAATTCAGGCAAAAATATCTGCGTCATTTAAAGGCATCCAGTCTGAATCTGGTGACAGTGGTGAGGATAGCCCCCCACCCGATACCCATCCATCCCTCCAAAACAGTCAACCTGGAGAAACACTGCCTACCATGCATCAACACTTTGTGTGCAGTTCCCTGGAGCTGCTACGCAACTCTTCTCTACATAGTACACCAATCACTCTTTCTGTTGATTAGAGGTTTAGTTTTGCTCCAATATGAAAGATAAATACATCAGTACATTACATCAACTTAAATAAATATGCAGAATTAGGTATAATGTACTCTTGTAGCCATGGACCAAACAAACCAGATGTCCAGTGTCATTAAATGCCATAGAACTACACCTGTTGTATTTTAGTTTAGACAGTAATGTGGTATTACCTAAGTTTAACTGCATGTTAGATGTATGGTGTTGCTGAAAAAGAGAATATGCGCTTTTTGCATGGAAAAACAATGATTACAAAGAAAGGTGCTTTGTTGTATGCTGTGGTCATAGTAATCACAGACTTACCTAGTATTTATAACAGTCATTTTTTTACATTAGAAATGAAGCAGACTTCAAAGATGATTCACACTGTAGGGCTTTATTACAGCACAACTTTCACCCTAGGAACTATAAAATTAAAGTTGGTCCATGGCATGAACTTCACAGACTTGGTTTTATAACCCCTTCATTTTTTACCTTATAATCTCTTATAATGAATTACAAACTTGAGTGTGATAAGTAGAATCAAGTTGCTGTGGCTTATGAATGATGGCACTTGGTGGTAGTTAAAATATTGCAGTAAAAGAGGTTCTAAAAGTTTTTAATGTTGCTCATCATTGCTTATATTGTTTCCATCACTGTGCATGATGTATGCCTGCTGCTTTTAGGGTAATTGTGCCTTGTACTTTGTGATAAAATGGTGTGTGCTGTGATGTAAAAATTGATTTGTGTCTCTTTTTCTCTCTCCAGAGTGTGGAAGGTGAACATCATGAGAAAGCTGTGGAACTCCTCAAGGCAGCTCAGGGCACAGTTAAGCTGGTAGTAAGGTACACCCCCAAAGTCCTAGAGGAGATGGAGTCACGCTTTGAGAAAATGAGGTCGGCAAAGCGCCGGCAACAGAACAGCTATCCCCAGTAGTGTTTTCTCCGAATTGATGCCCAGCTCCCCAGTCTCTGCTCCTCTAGCCTCCTGGTCTCTTTATTATCTTCCCCCTAAAACCCTTAATGATACTGAACCAAATTTAGCTTGTAGTCACATATGTTGTGCTTCTACCCTTTCCTGTAGCATTTTTTAAATCCACTATTGTTACTGTGTCACGCTACAACTCAAGGAGAACACTAGACTGATTGTGATACTAAATGTAGGTGGCCACTCACACCTCGTGCATTATTTTCAAATTGACATTTTGAATGCAGTTCTGAGTACTTTTGAGACCAGCTACAAAAGTCCTTTGATTGAGGAGGTAGTGTTTTTAATTCTTTTATCACAGCCACTACCAAGTGCCTCAGGGCAAAACAAGTTTATCTTATGTACTGTGTTCACAGTCCCTGTGTATTTTCTTTCGTTCGTTCTTTTTTTTTTTTTTTTTTTTTTAAACCATGACTTAAGATCAAGTAATTAAATACTTGTGGCGGGATTTACTACATGCTTTGCAGCTGTTATTCTCAAAGGTCATTTGATTTGATACAAATAAATGTTAAATACATGTACAACCATTTATTTGTGCAGTGGACCCACTAACCCTCAAAATAAAATGACGTATTTGTATTTTAATTGTTACTCAACAAGAATTTTGATAATAAGGAATGTTTTTAAAAAAGCCTTCATGGTACTTTCACTTAATCAGAGATAGCTGGATCTTTAAAAGTAAGGGAAGTCATTTAATCACTTCAGAAAAAAGGTAACAATTTACCTTAGCAGACTTAAGTTTGGCCTGCCTTCTAAGCTGCCTGACATCATGCCATGCTGTGCAGTCCACCTCACAAAAAGCTTACCATGTACTGTGGGGTTTAAGTACTCTTGCAGGTAAGTGATGTATCGGGGACTCAGCCATGCATGCACTAGTTTCTTGCCACTGAAGAGACCCAAATGTTTACATTGAGCTTTTAAGATGATATAACAGTGAGAAATAAACCCTCAATGGCATGACAAGTTGGACAGGAGTCAGAACCTGTTGAACTGGTAATTAATTTGTCATGGCCTAAATAGGCAATGTACCATATGGCATGTTTTTCTTTGCTGGGTACTTTTCAGGAGGCTAGTTAACTACATTGGTCCCTCAAACTATGCAAAAAACTGCTTGCCAGCATTGCTTGCATAAGTCATTGATAGTACCAATAGAAAAAAAAAGGACTAAATTCAAAATATCAGACTCTTACAGCCACTACTATGTCTGGATGTCATTACTGTTTGATGAATGAAATGACAGGTGTGAATCTCAAGTAAATCTGGCCACTGTGTACATACACATTGTTAAATACATAATAAATCTGTTCTTAACTTTGAATTAAGCTTTTATAAGGTCCCCCTTTCTAACATTTTGTTACATGGTATGTCTTAACAGTACTAAAAAGGGTTTTCTGTATTTAATGAAATGTTCATTTCATTCTAACCTGTACATCTCATTAATCATTGATCACTGATTTCTGTAGAACTTGGGTGAAGGTTAAGCATACAGATATTCAGGGACCGAGATAAGGGGTTGCACTACAGTGCACTGCTGTAGAAAAAGCCTGGAAGATTTGAACAACCTTTTCCCATCATGATGGTTGTGAACTTTTCAAAGTTCGGTGTAGGACCAGACATTTCAATAAATGCAAAGAGCAGTAAGTTGGAACTTTTTATTTAATAGAGTGTCACAAGACAGATTTATTACCGTATTGTTACTGTGTTTCCCTTTATTTTCATCAACACTTGTTTTTGCACCTTTAAAGCATTAAAGCCACATCATATATCAGACAGTGATAATGACAGACACAATATCACTCAAAGCTGCCAAACGGTTCTTTTTTTCTTTTTTTTTTTTTTCCTTTTTTCTTTTTTGATATGCAATCTAAAGCAGGCTCTGCCCCAACCAATGTCAGTAACCCACTTCTATACTTAGGCTATACTCGAATGTCTATAAATACAGCACATGTAAACAAACCTATTAAGTTCAACAGTGTATGTAAAGCCATGTTTAGCTGTCACATTGCCATTCCTCATATCAAAGAGTTATAGGTCAGAAATATTTTAAATTGTGTCTTTGTTTTCTACCAATATCCTGGGATATTTATGTAAAGAAAACCTTGGAGGTAGGAGAAAGTTTTTGAAAAGCTAATTTGGTAACACTTTACAAAAGCTTTATTTCAGAGTATTAATTAAGATATATTCATGTAGCACCTACTTAACACCCTCTGATAGGTTAAAATTGGAGATACAACACCATTTTAATGAAGAACCAGGCATGGTGTCGCAAAATTATTTTAATGAAAGTGTGTTACATGGTTGTAAGCACATTATCTATCAGGGAGAGTGTTAAGTATCTACATACTTCATTTCTGTGGACGCAGAATAATTTTACATCAGGCCATTGTTAAGTGTCACTTATACCCAACCCTTACACCTGTGCTAAATATGGTACTACAAAAACACTGTAGCTGCGTTGGAGCTATAAATATCTCTGCCTGTCATGCACTATTAAACAACGAAAAGAAGATATCAGAAACTCTGAAAATATGGCAGGTTGATTTCAAAGTAAATGATAGTCTTTTACAAATCCAAAGTCATTCAGTGAAGGAACCAATCTGTTGCTCATTTTAAGAGTTTGTTCATATCAATGTATGTTGTTTCCAGTGGTGGCTGCAATAGCATGTATGTGTGTGTTTATATATATATATATCTATATATGTATAGCATGCGTAAACTAGGCTTTAGTCAACCAAGCCATATTCTTGTTGAGTCTCAGGATCAATACATCATATAACAGAGAGGAGGGCAGCACTGAGATTGAAAAGAGATAGTACTGAATTATTTAACTGTAGCAGAAATTCTGCTGGGGGATAAAGTAACAGAAACACAAAGTATATGAGTATCAAATACCTGACAGGAAGGAAGTCGGCCCACCTTTTGCCTTGAAACAGTTTCAGTCTTCCTTGGAAAGCTGTCATGCAGGTCCTGAAGTTTGTGTATCCGGATATATGTTATTTTCAAGAGGTAAATTCCTGCATCTTTAGGGGATGAGCTAGGGTGAAATTTCAATTTAGTCCTGGCATTCATGAAACCACTCGCTCGTTAAGCTGGGTATTCAGGCAATCATGGGGGAACAGAAAACTTTGCTCAGTGAGCTGTTCACACACACAGGTGAGCCATAGCTTTTGTGGTGATAGGTGACTTGTCGTGTTGTGTGTCTCTCTGTGTCACTGAGTTTTTAGTTTTCACTGGCAAGGCAAGTTTATTTGTATAGCACAATTCAGCACAAGGTAATTCAAAGTGCTTTACAGAGACATTAAAAGCAACAAGACACAATTTAAAACAATAAAAACAGTCAATTTGCTAGTGCTACTCTTTGCTGATGCTCTTTTGTCTGTGTTTGGCATAAGTTGCCATCATTATCCAGATTGTTCCATTTGCTGGACTAAATTTTGCGAGTTTTATAACCAAGGCAAAAAAATTCTAAAATTCAAAGCACTGACTGTTTGGCCTGCATTTTGAACTGTTGGTATTTAAGTTAATAGGATTCATGACGAGTGTCTCTGTTATTTTGTCCACCCCCTCTATGTCCCAAGTAAATTTTACACAAGTAAAATGAATTGCCCAGTAAATTAATCAGTCAAAACTGGCAAAAGACTAGCAGGTATTTTGATACTTTGATTAAAAAATAATTCACTTAGCCATTTGAACATTGCCCTCCCAAAAGAATGATACATCACCAGCAGCAGACGGTTATGTGTGGTTCATATTAAATCAGCTGACATTAATCGCTGGTGAGGAGATAAATTGTGACTTACTTACCTATACAGAGGAGCAAACAAACAAAAAAAATACCCCGTGGCACTTGACTTTTGTTTCACAATCATTTATAAATCTATTAACACTCTCCATAGTGACTCCATTAACTGTCTCCGTTGTGACTCAAAGTGTAATGTTTCATTTCAAGTCAGCTTTACCTACGGGCACAAGCACAGGCCGGCATGCCATGCAAGCCAGTTGAGGGTGTCAGAAGGTTTTATGGTATTAATATTAATTTAATCTTTTAAATATGTGAGAAAAAGCCATGGTGTACTACAGTATACATCACGAGCATGCACACCAGTTTTATTAGCGTGTTTGCCCTCTGTTTTCCATTAATCTTACTGAAAAACGTTTAATCTTTGGAACAAAATATAGAAATAAGTATAAAAACAATACATAAAAGAATGCAAATCAAATATCTATGCAAGGTCATTTTAAAAAAAGTTAAAATTTCCCATGATTGTACAGATTATTGATCATTTTTACTGTAAGCAGTTTAACTGAACAGACACATTAACACCATGTGCATAAATATGAAACGTTCATACTGCTGTTTAACAATTTTGGCACCTGGAGACAGTGGAGTCAAGTAGTATGATTACATATGTCCAATTTCTATATTTTAATCTCTAATATTTAATATTGAGCTGATCGTCCAGAAGTAGACCCTGTTATTGCTAACTCGGCTATTCTATTCCAGCTGAGACGTTTATACGAGATCATTTTATTTGCAGTAACAATTTCCCAAATGAAATTAGCCCTAGTAATTAATAGATTATTGGGCTTTATCTAGAAGAATAGGCCTATGTGAAAAAATTTCAGGCTTGAATATTAGTAGATTTACCACGTCATAAGCTGCTTCCTCTATATTTTTCTTTAATAGAAGACATAATTTAGCATAAGTGTGTGTGTGTGTGTGTGTGTGTGTGTGTGTGTGTGTGCGTGCGTGCGTGCGTGCGTGCATGTGTGTGTGGTGGTGGGGGGTTGTATAAAAGGGAAAATCTCTTAATATATGTTTTGTTTTGTTTTTTGTTTTTGTTTTTTCTCACAAGTTGTATGTTACCCTAAGTTAGCTACTTAGATTCACTGAGGACATGTGAAGCAGGACTCGGTGTAACTAATGAATATGGTATTGATAGTGCTCAAGGCATGCTCTCCACAGAATGTCACTGACCATTGTCTGACTTAATGATAGATTTTGTGAAGTACCTCTTTCTACCCATTATTCTTGTTTATATATATATGGGAATGGTTAATATAGTATTTTTATAATAGTTTTCTTTTGATATTTTCTCCCTTTTTATAAGTGATTTTCCTAAAAAAAAAAAAAAAAAAATTCCAGTAATGATCGGTACTTCCACTTTGACTGTGCTCCAAGGCCATATATGCCAAGCCTCTCAGAAAAGCAGCACCGGTATAAGGCCCAGCTGGCCCAGATCAGTGCTTCTCTTTTGAGATACTTGATGTATAGGAACTGTATTTTTTTCTTTTTTTTTTTTAAATTTCTATTTCCAAGACCAATCTTGCAACATTTGTGACAGTTTTGATAACACTGAGTGTTTTACTGATTGTTTCAGATTATTACTTGTAGGCTGTGTATTATTATTATTATCATTAAGTTTGTTGTCTTGTTTACTGTGTTACATTGATGTGGAATGTATAATGTAGTGATGTATGTAAAACAATTGGACTGGAAGCAAAATACACTATGCTTAAAAATATCCAGGTTTGCTCTCTGTTTTATTTCCTACGTCGTCTTGCATAAGTTGTAGCACTTTCCATGGCATGCAAGTTGACGTCAGTCTCTGTTCATGCGTTTACCAGATGCAATATCCACTTTAACTTTCCCAGTAAGCCTAAATTACATCAGCAACATCCAAAGGCAGTGATTGGGTTGAGCGTGGCCACTGTAGTGCTCGCCCTTCCACCAACCAAACAGCAAATCAGAGAGCAGAAGTAATCTTGTGATGTTTATAGGAATGTCTTCATCAATTCTTCACTTTTCTTCCCATAATGGAACTAGTCCTATACTGGCTCTACGTCTTTAAAACGCGCATGCTAGAAGCATCATGGAGCTTGCAATCCTATTTAATAAATTGTTTTGTCCAGCGCATAGACCAGATGGTCTTGGGAAATTCAGCAACAAGAGCAACACGTACCTGGGCCACAACTACATTAGAGTCAGAGCTGTTGTTGTTAGAGCGAAACATCTGTCTACATTCAGTCATTACAGACAAAATGTGCTTTTATGTGTTACGACAGATCTGCAATGCTTTTTTGTTGATTGAATACTCCTCAAGCTTTGCCAATTAATATTTTCCCTTTCATTTTAGTGACACCCCTCCAACCCTTGCTGCTCCATCACTGTCTTGTTGAATGGTGCCCCAACTGTACAAAAAGCAGGAACCCACTTAAGATAATTGAACAGAAAATTTAATATGTGCAAGAGCATCATGGCAGTTTCAGTGTTATGGATGTGACAGCCAGACTTAATATAACAGACAAAATAGTTTTAGGAAAGATTAATGCTGTATGGTATGAATGTGACTGAAAATGGACAAGCATTTTTGGATGAGTGTATACAGATGGTGTAGACTGGTGAGAGACCAGCAAAGTGTTGCCAGTTGTTACACTTGATGGTCTCAGTCATTATCAGGTACTTTCTGTTCAGGACCTGCGAAGTGCCTTGTCCTCAGATGCCTCCCACACTGTTGATGTATTAACCTTCTCCAGAGGTTACACAAACTGTAGATCAGGGGTGTCAAACTCGTGCCATGGAGGGCCAAGAGGCTGCAGGTTTTCATTCCAACCAACAACTCCACCAGGTGATTTCATCGATTAGTCCCGCCTCTCTGTTTGGAGGTAGGGTGATCAGTGAAATCACCTGGTGGAGTTTTTGGTTGGAATGAAAACCTGCAGCCTCTTGGCCCTCCATGGCACGAGTTTGACACCCCTGCTGTAGATGAAACCAAACATAGATACCTGTGCTCTGGACCGTGAGCTCAGTGTTGGACGAGGGAGAGTTGCCTGGAATTAAAAGGTGGGCATGACAGCAATTTAGTGGTGCTAGTTCCAAGCACAGGGGCTGGCACTCATGGATTAAACTATAACTTGAGATTAAACACAACAATCCATCGCAGAATTTCACATGGGAAGGGTTGACTTCATCTTTTCTGGCAACCGAAATCAGTCCCATCCAGGAGCAAGCGAGGTAAAGCGGGAGGTATAACTGGGTCAGAGCCAGAGACCCAGCAGGAGGAGGAGGCAGAGAAGCAGTAGATGATCCATACTAGTTTTCAGTGTAACACACACACCTTCAAATTCTTAGAAAGAGGATATCTATAGTTTGCTGTGATTGAGGGGATTACAGAGATGCCACAGAGGAAGGGGACGGGGACAGAGGAGAGATGGAGGTCATCAAAGCTGGACACAGACACATACACTACTCACAAAAAGTTAGCGATATTGGGCTTTCGAGTGAAATTTCAGGATGAACCTAAAATGCATTATAACCTTTACAGGTGAACTTAATGTGACCTTCTGTAAACTTTTGAATGCACATGTCCAACTGTTCAATGTTTCAGTACTTTTTGCACAAGTTGCTGTTCTCTAACAAGGAGTTTAACAGCAAAATTCACATCAGGTGTTTGATGCTCCAGCTCATCGAAGTCGTATCATTAGGGAACGGCTGCTGGAGACTGGGGTACCTCAAATGGAGTGACCTGCACTTTCTCAGACCTGAATCCCATAGAAAACCTATGGGATCAGCTGAGTCGCCGTGTAGAGGCTCGGAGCTCTGTACCCCAGAACCTCAATGTCCTGAGGGCCGCCCTTCAAGAAGAGTGGGATGCCATGGCTCAGCAGACAATAAGTCGACTTGTGAACAGCATGAGACGTCGTTGTCAAACTGTAATTGATGCTCAAGGGCACATGACAAGTTATTGACACTGACATTTTTTGTTGTGGTATATCCACCACTGTTGTTGGCTTTTGTTTCAAGAAATTGTTTGAGATGAGGAAATCACCAGTGTATGCTTCTACTTAAATGCCCTACTTTCATGATATAATATCACTGTAGCGTGAACTTTTTACATTTTCCATAAATTTATCCAAAAGCCAAATATCCCTAACTTTTTGTGAGTAGTGTATAGCAGTCCTCACACACGCTGTGGTCCAACAATGCTGTCAGCACTGGGTGAGATGCTGGCAGCACTGGAAAGAGGGAGGAGGGAAGAAGTCCTTATGGTATGGTAAGTCATAACTGCTGGAGCACTAAGCATGAGATCCAGACAAAATGCCAAATACATAGTAGTTATGGGGAAATAAGGATGCACCACAACACAAAATCAGACAAGCATACTGTAGTGGCTATTTGTCTTAAACAAACGAACAATAACAACCAAAAAAAGAATAAGAAAACTTATCCTAATAAATCAAAACAATCAAACGACCACTGAGGCACTAAGGGAGTAAAATCACGCAGGGAGAGAAATGAGTCCATTGTCCAGGCAAAAGTCAGGATTTGGTAGTTTATTTCCTTTGGAAAACAAAAGCAATGGCCTCTGCCACCTCTCTTTGTCTCTCATCCTGGTAAAAAACCATGACCCTTCCCCAGTGCCTAGCTCACCTGTCCCAGATTGCCCTCTTATAAATTAACTTGGCGTGCCCGTTACCTACAACTTTCAAAATAAAAGCATAAACAGTAATCTAAATCAGAATAGTGCTGATGGCCCAATGAAATTACTTAATGTGTAAAATTAATATGTAATGTGTAAACTAAACTAAAGGAATAAATATTTAAACAGTATTACAAAAATAACAAATAGCTCGAACACATACAGTATTTAAACTGCATCATAAGTTATAGTTGAGACAGCTCCTGTCCTCACACTGCAGCACAAAGAGACAGGAGCAACACACTGAGCCACAAACCAGGAAGGGATGAAACACCAGCACAGGACTCCAAATTCCCAACTAAAGTAAATGTGATTTATGTCTATAGGAGGACAAATGAATGGTTATATGCATGGACACACATTTTACACAGCAGGGGAGGTGATAGCAGCACTAGGAGCAGTAAACAAACAGTGAAATAAATGTCCGGCACCAGGGCATAGGGAAAAAGTTGTACAACTGAAAATTTAAGGTCAAAACTCAGGCCATTGTTTTAAACAAATCACTGTAGACAGAATGGAGGGTACAAAACAGATGTGAGAGGAAGAGAGGCGGCTCATTCAGGGGCTACTTTGGTCAGCATTTTTTAAAATAAATAAATAAATAAAGACGTCATTGTGTAAAGCATATTTTTCCATCTACCAATAAGAGCACATGGGGCTTATTTAGGTAAGGAACATATTTAAGTTTTTTTTTTTTTTTTTTTTTTATAATTTTAAACGATTTTAATGTCTTGATGGCAAACTGTCGACTGTGTTATGTATTAAAGATATACGATTTATTGTAATAATGACAACATAATGTCGATGCAAAATATGTATTTAACATTTGGGCTTATTTAATTTATATAAAGTGGCAGCGTTACGCCCACATTGTGAATAACTGAGCTTCATAACCTACAAGAGCTGACTTCCTGAGGACACTGCCTCATTCATTTTGAGCGAAGATACATATTTTATTGTAACTTTTACACTCTTTGGAACAGGTTTGTTTGTCTTGTTTTAATTCAGCTTGGGGGGCGAGAGATAAATCTTCACTCACTGCCGTCTTGTTTAAATGATTTTAAGGGAAGCCGATAGTTTATATTATGTCGAAGTCGATGACATCCCATAATTTATTGTTTGCGGGCAGTGTGTGTGTGTGTGTGTGTATATGTATGATTTTTGTTGCTCAGCATCAAGCCTCTCTGGACGCTACAAATACCGCCTTGCGTTTTGCCCGAATGGCGCATGCGGAGTGTGGTTATACGTGACACTACACGCTGACTACGTAAAAATGAATAGAGGTCTAACTTAAAATCATCTATTTAGTAGCTTCAATTTTTCTCGACATTGATCCGTTGGTATTAGCGAATAAGAAAAAATAAAATTCACTCAATATCTGACTTCTCATTTCCGTTTCTTGCCCGCCGGCAGGGCGTCTTCCGTTTCCAGCCCACACCGTCACTTCCTTTCTGCCTGTGTTACCCCAGCGTGGACACGCGTTCATCTTCCTAGCTCAAGTGAGTGGCTTATTTAACTCCTAAAAATACATTTATACACAGCCGAAATGGGCCTCGTACCACGGGGAATTAATAAACAACCGCCCAGGGTGGATTTTTAGCCTCAAAAGTCAATATTTCGACTCTAATTAGTTCACAGCGCGCTCGAGTCTGCATTGGCTGGCTAGCTGTAGTCTGCCGAGGAGCAAGCAGCGACACATGGCCCGGGAGCATGGAGGACTATGTAGCTTTAACCTCACAGTTAAAGGCTTTTTCTTTTACGCAGCGCTAAAGCAGACAAACTAAAAGCCAGCATCAGACAATGAAAGGTTTTCTTGAGCCAACTGCGCTGCTAATGTGTCAGTAAACACCAAATTGGTTGTATAATCACAGCAATCAGCATGTTAATTATCATACAGCTATCAATTTCTGTGCAGTTGTCCCTTTTCCTACCCCAGTTAAGTATGGACAAACAATCAGGAATCGTTTATGAATCTTCCCAGTCTTTTTTTTTTTTTAGTTAAGTCTTTCTAGTTAATGGTGTCATTGTAATGCATGTGTTCATAGTTTGACTGAGTCCTCTCTCTCCTGGCAGGATGCGTTACGTTGCTGCTTACCTGCTTGCTGCCCTGGGTGGGAATGAGAGCCCTCAGTCCAAGGACATCAAAAAGATCCTGGAGAGCGTTGGCATTGAGGCTGATGATGAACGCTTAGAGAAGGTATGAGTGAATTTGAAATCAATTCTGTTTTTCATGTTGCAGCAGGGATGCTTTGCTAGTGGTCTCCTGGGACCTTGTCAAGCTCTCAAAGAGAGTAAAGTCATCTTTACATGAAACCAAAAATTTGTCCTTTCAGTAGCCACTTCAACTTGGTCTCTTGCCCAACAGGTTATCTCCGAACTTAATGGAAAGAATGTTAACGAGGTGATCGCCCAGGGTAAGTCTGTCTGGTTGTCTGCTTTTTTTTTTTTTTTTTTTTTACTCTTTTATTGCAGGTTTTCATATCATCTGTAATTGCTTTCATCAATTTTATCATTCATCCTGCTACATTCATACATTTTTACAATGCACTTACAAAACATAACATAAAAAAAGGACAAAATAAAGAGTACAACGTGGAAATGACAACTACAAGTGCGAGACAAACAGCAGCAATACACAAGAAAAAAAAATAAATAAATAAAAAAAAAGGAGTACTACTACATGGAAATGACAACTACAAGTGCGAGACAAACAGCAGAAATACACAAGAGAAAAAAAACAAAAAAAAAAACAAAACCCATTGTGGGAAAGGATAAATAAGTATAATAAAATAGAATAAAAAAAAGGGGGGGGGGGGGGGGGGGGGGGGGGGATTTCATGTTTAGCCAGTTTCGTGTTATTTGTTTTAATGCTGCTATTCGTATTATTGAGTACAGATATATATATCTCCTTCCTTCTTAATTTCTCCTGGGATGAGGCCTAATAGTATATTTGACGGCTGTAATGGTTTCTTTAAATCATATATGCTTATAATTCTCCTCTGAATTACACCCCAAAATTCTTTCAACACTGGGCAAAAATAAAAAATATGTGCATGATTGGCTTCCTGTTCATTACATTTCCTCCAACATTCGGCACTACCTAAGATACTATATTTGGATTTAAGTTTTGGGGTTACAAAAAATCTCATATTTATCTTCCACGCAAATTCTTTCCAGTATTTGGACTGTGTTGTTTTAAAAACTGTTTTACATGATTCTGTCCATTTCTCTTCTGAGATTGTTATACCCAGTTCTATTTCCCATCTGGTTGTCTGCTTGAGTGTTGCAGTGTATGTGTATATGTGAAATGATTTTTAAGTTTTTTTGCACATGTCATTTGGCCTCTTGGTATCAATTCCAAGCTAAATAGACATGTTTGTGTGATTCATGCCAGTGGTATGTCTGGACAAACTTCTAGCCCTCTATTTTTCTATTATTTTTCCTTCAAATTTGCTATAGAGCTATGAGCATGTGCTCAAATGTGTTGGAATAACATTACCACACAACAAAATGTGAAAGAAATCCCAAAGGTGAATGTGCTGGCTATGGATAATAAAGCCTGCAACCACACAGCTCTATAGAGCCATAATCCTGCTTTAAAAAGGTGTATAGAAAGATATAGAAATGGTGTATAGAAAGATGAGACCCAGGGCTGTCAGTGCTGTATGTGGCTTTGGGATATAAGATAGATGTCAGAGCCAGTCTTCATGCACACAAAGTAATTCTGATGCCACAGAGCTGGCACAGCACAATCACAATGGAAATAATGTGCCATTGAAATGGAATATTAGAGCTGCAAGTCGTGATGACATGGAAAAACATGTTTTCACAATGGATGTGAAAGTTGGTTTTTGCTTATTTTCTTCCCCCAAAGTCCTATTTAATCTGAGTCTGAGTGACTCGTCACTTAGTTGGTTTCAATAAAGGCCTAAATTTAAAATAGGCTGCACCGTGGGCAGTGTAGAAAAATGTTGCCTTGGCATTTATAATAATGGCAAAGCTTGAGCTGTGTGTCTGGAAAAAAGGCTAACCATTTTCTCTTAGATTATGAAAAGGGGAAAAGAGAAATGTAAAAGTTCTCATCAGTTTGTTTGTGCTGATGTTTTACGCACACCTGCAGCCTTGGTCTGCAGCCAATGTCAAATGAATAATGCAACTTTTTTTTTTAAACAAAATATCTTCTTTTTTCTTGGTAGAAAACTGTAAGTTTAGTTGTTACCACACCACATACCAATACATAAGAATTCCACAGAGAAACGTCAGCAGGTATGAAAACAATCCTGTCCCGCTGCCTTCCCATCACATACAGACGCCTTCCAGTCTTCAGTTGAGGATATTCTGTTTTGAATGACCCTTTGACCACATTGTGCGCCAACATCATGTTTCAAACAGAAATATGTCACAAAGCAGATTTCTCCTAAAATGCCATTTCTCTCTGATTTCAAAGAATGGGATTCTGCAGGAAAGTGGTGATGCCTTAAATGTTAATTGTTCAGGGTAAACAATTCAGGCACTTATCAACGTGAAGACCTGCAGATGGAAATGTTTGACTGACCGACTATGGATGTGAAGATGGCTCGCAGGATGCATTTTTGAGCTCCTGTGTGCGCATGCCTCACATCAGTGTATTTTGTTTTCAGCTGGCTGCTCTGGGTCTTTTTGTTGGTGCGTGTCCTTTATGTCTGCCAATCCGTGTCTCCTCAGGTTACAGCAAGCTGGCCAGCATGCCAGCAGGCGGTGCTGTAGCAGTTGCCAGCTCTGCGGCTGCTGGCTCAGGCGGAGCCGCAGCCCCTGCTGCAGGTGAGCTTTTCAACTTAGCACATTGTTTGTCAGCATCCCTGACATTTGGCACACTGCCCTTGCCTTCACCTTGAATATGATTACATGCATTTTAATCCGTTGAGTTTTAAGTTGCTCTCACACTGAATGACACGCACAAACACAGCATTGTCACAGTGCTGTGTATGTCTCTGTGCCGACACATTACTCCCAACATAGTAACTCAAGAATAACAGAAGATATAAATTCCATATTTACGCCACATGTTCGTAGATGATCCGTAAGAGGGTTTGAGAGCACCTTGGTGCAAAAATTCAAATTTAAAAAAAAAAAAGCTCTTTCTTGAAACTACTGCAAATCCTCAGTGCTTTAACAAGGAGCTTCTGTTACTACCAAATGTTGCACAAAAACAAGTATGTTCAAAGTGTTAAAATATTGGGTTAATGATTGAGTTAGCATAACTGCTTACGATATGAAGTATGGCAGTTGTAGTGGGGCATTGCATAACTCGTGCCTTTTGTTTATTTGTTTTTTAAGCAGAGGAGAAGAAGGAAGAGAAGAAAGAAGAGTCCGAGGAGTCTGATGACGACATGGGATTCGGCCTGTTTGACTAAACTTGTTCAAAAGATGAATAAAGTTTATACAAAAACTTTTTTTTTTTGGTTTCTTTTTTCAGTGCATTCTTTTTGGCAAAGCTGAAAATGTGAAATTCAAATAATCTCTTACAGTAAATCAAGTGTTAGGGTAACTACATAGTATTTTTCAGTAATGAATCATTTGAACTTATCTATGAATTCTGTATATTTGATTTAGCATAAAGATCCTGAAATTATATCTGCCATGTGGTTTTAATTTCATTTTGGATGCCAAATGTGACTGTGCAGTGATGCAAATTGCTTGCAGAAAATATGCAAACTTTTAGAGGTAATATTCAAACAAATCTGACTGGCTTATTTGACTGAGGCTCAGTCTACTTAACATGCTTTTGGGTTGGTAATTCTTTGACAGAAGGTTCAACAGAGGCAGTGAGGACTATGAGGGGCTCTATCAACATGTAATGGAGACATGAGACCAGCAGAGGGCGCTGCTCAGTTCCTGTACAGCAGAACCAATCAAGAGTCACTGTACACCGTTTTCGTGTAAGAATGGTTTTAGGTGACCTTTCTGGATAGTATTCAGAAACAGGTGCTGTGCAGTTTAGCTATCACAGTAAATTAATAGTTTTATGTCAGAAGCTACATTTGTGTTCTGCAAACTCAGCAGAATCGTGACGCTGTGGATAAAGTGTTGAGCCTACATATTGTATAGACCTACATAGATTTTTTCCCGTTCATCAGGCTTTATTTCTTAAGCACTGTGAGCAAATACGCAGCCTCTATTTTCAGTGGAAGTCCATCCCTGCCAAAATCAATTAACAGCATGTGATCTCTAACACTTCTCCCTGGAAAACACTGATGTTCACTGAGTATAACACACCTGTCACTTGGAGGGCTCACACACTGTTGCAGGCCGCCTCAGGCTGTGTGTGTGTGTGTGTGTGGAGGCTGATAGGGAGGATGGCGAACGGATGCAATGCAGTAAATCCTGCTGAGGGGCCTGCAGAGGTCAGACATGCGGGGCTGCAGGTTTCAGACCGCAAAATCCACCAGAAAGCTAAACTGCAGAAAAACTGGAATTTTTGCTGTGGAAAGTTTTACGTTTTATCGACACATCACGACGTTTGCTTTTAAATGAGTCACTTACATGTCGCAATAAACCCGAGGTGATGCCCTGTGTTGAGCCTACATATTGTATAGACCTACATAGATTTTTTCCCGTTCATCAGGCTTTATTTCTTAAGCACTGTGAGCAAATACGCAGCCTCTATTTTCAGTGGAAGTCCATCCCTGCCAAAATCAATTAACAGCATGTGATCTCTAACACTTCTCCCTGGAAAACACTGATGTTCACTGAGTATAACACACCTGTCACTTGGAGGGCTCACACACTGTTGCAGGCCGCCTCAGGCTGTGTGTGTGTGTGTGTGTGTGTGTGTGTGTGTGTGTGGAGGCTGATAGGGAGGATGGCGAACGGATGCAATGCAGTAAATCCTGCTGAGGGGCCTGCAGAGGTCAGACATGCGGGGCTGCAGGTTTCAGACCGCAAAATCCACCAGAAAGCTAAACTGCAGAAAAACTGGAATTTTTGCTGTGGAAAGTTTTACGTTTTATCGACACATCACGACGTTTGCTTTTAAATGAGTCACTTACATGTCGCAATAAACCCGAGGTGATGCCCTGTGTTGGTCACGAGGCTGGTCTATTTCCACTGTTTTGAAACATTTTTACAGTGACGTCATTCAACAACTAAGATGAAGACGTTCAGGGAGTTTCACTTTGCGACCAAATCAGCAATTACTATATTTTTACCGACACATTTTAATACTGATCATTAAATAAATAAACGCTGGTGTCCAACAGACAGCCAATGAAAATGAAGGATAGTGTGTCTCTGAAATTATCTGAGTTCTATTGGCTAATCCCGTCTCTCTGTATTCAACAGTAGATGACGCTGGCTCATGAAAACTCCAGGTTGAGATAAGCAGCCCCTCCTGTGCCTTTAGGAGGTGATCCAGTGTGACCAGGAGGTTAATGACTCAGCGCTGCACAGCCGCAACCTGCAGGCCACTGTGGAGCCTGGCCGCCCTGCAAACACCTGACACCTCACACACGAACTGGTATTGCCTCATACACTGAAGTAATAAACTATACATGTCTATCTATCTATCTATCTATCTATCTGTCTGTCTGTCTGTCTGTCTGTCTGTCTGTCTGTCTGTCTGTCTGCCTGCCAGTCTGTCTATTTGTCTATCTGCTCTGTCTGCCTGTCTATGTGTCTGTCTGTCTATCTGTCTCCCTGTCTGGCTTATGTCTGTCTCTCTCTGTCTCTGTCTACCTTTGTCTCCGTCTGTCTGTCTATCTGTCTACCTGTCTGTCTGTCTGTCTGTCTACCTTTCTGTCTCTCTGTCTGTCTGTCTACCTGTTTCTCTCTCTCTCTCTCTCTCTCTCTCTCTCTCTCTCTCTCTGTCTCTCTGCCTGCCTGTCTGTCTGTCTCCCTGTCTATCTGTCTATGTGTCTATCTGTCTCTTTGTCTGCCTATCTATGTGACTGTCTGTCTATCTGTCTCCCTGTCTGTCTGTTTAACTGTCTGGCTCTATGTCTGTCTCTGTCTGTCTGTCTGTCTCTCTCTCCGTCTGTCTGTCTATGTCTCTCTGTTTACCGTTCTGTCTCTCTGTCTGTCTGTCTGTCTGTTTACCTTTCTGTCTCTCTGCCTGCCTGTCTGTCTGTCTGTCTGTCTGTCTGTCTATTTGTCTGCCTGCCTGCCTGTCTCTCTGTTAGTCTCTCTGTCTGTCTGCCTGTCTCTGTCTGTTCTCCTTGAATATGTAAATGAGTTCTCTGGCTGGTCGTTGTGATTGGTTGTGCAGCTCGTGCCACCTCCTTCAGTGTTCTGAGTACATTACGTCACTTCCGCTCGCCGTCTTGGTCAAAACCAGTGTATCGAATCGTCGCCGGACAGTGAAGGTTACCTGCTTCAACAGTGCTTGAACGGCAACCTTTCTGCTGTCTAGAAACACCGCCGGACGGAACTATTTTAACATTTGCTACTCCACCATCATCGACAACACATCACCTTAGGCACCAAGCAGTGTTTTTGCTGTCGTAGCTTGTCACCGACACAACGTTAGCTTGCTAGCTAGTCCTTTTGACAACAATACACGCCAGTTGCGTAAGACGCTAAGGTGTTTTTCGACCAGCTCCTCGACCTCTGGACAAGAAGACTTGCCGCTGATATTTTGGTAAGAATCACCCACAATCTGCCAGGTTTCTACACCGCCTGTAAATTTCAGATTGCTGGTCGGCGGCCCTCCGCTGGTCTGTCACTCGGTGCTGCGTCAGAGACTGCATTAGCAGCAGCAGCAGCAGCTAGCTTGTTTGTTTATTTGCCTGCCGCTCTGTGTCCTCGGTCAGTGTTTACGACCGTGACCTGAAACCATGTACCCGCTCGGTATTAACTGAATTCCTGTGCTTTTTCAACCAAGCTTAATTGTTACAGTTGGTTTCAAGTAACTCCTGTATTATTACATCGCATTTATGGCAATCGTCTGTTCTCTTTTCCCTTTTCTGGGACCACACACCCTGTGTAACGTCATCCTAAACTTGGATTGTAATAATAATAATAATGATAATGTCTTACCAGGCCACGCCACTGATGTTTTTGTACTAATATCAAGTTTCTGGCATACCTAAGACTGGTTTATTAATTCACGAACGGCTGTAATGGACATCTGTTACTCAGCTCTGAGCAAACACCGAGGTTACACACCAGATATGTGTACATGATGTGTTGTTTGTTCAGTGCAGATTGTGTTGCCTGTGTTTCAGAACCATGACTTCCCAGGTGAGACAGAACTTCCACCAGGACTGCGAGGCTGCAATCAACAGGCAGATCAACCTGGAGCTGTACGCCTCCTACGTCTATCTGTCCATGGTGAGGATTTGTCAGAGAATTAAAGAATATAGGGTAGTTCAGCTAAGGACAGTACAGATAGTCAGAGAAGTGAAAGGTGAAAGGTGGTTTCACTTGGTTTGGGCTGACGTGAGAGAAAAATCCCACTAGAATCAGGAGTGGGTTGCAGTTCCTCTTCACTCGGGCCACCTCAGGACGGTGTGTTTATGTAACTGTGGCAATGCCCAAGCTGAGGTGGTGTGCAACTAATCGGTGTGACCAACATGCCCAGTCATTTTGGAAGATGAGGAAACAAAGGGAGTGGCTGGTTAAGGGTGGATAACAACCCCACTGCTATCTGTAAGAGCCACTCTGTCTCCAGTTACAACAGCCACTTCTGTGACCATCAGATCAAACAGATGAATGAGGTTTTAGTGTTGGTGTGCCATCAGAATATATGATATATGTTGTATGAGCTGAGGAGAGGGTGATTGCTGTGTGACATGGTAAAATTTCAGAGGTTGGAGTTCATCTTGAGATTAGACTCTGTACAGTGAGAGGGCAGCGGGTGCACCGTCTAGCCGCTATCTTGCTTTAGTGTAAGTACAGCTTTCACCTGTTGATCTCTCAGGAAACACTGCATATAAAAAGATTGTTGAGTACAGTTTGTTT
This sequence comes from Myripristis murdjan, assembly GCF_902150065.1. Lineage (NCBI taxonomy): Eukaryota > Metazoa > Chordata > Actinopteri > Holocentriformes > Holocentridae > Myripristis > Myripristis murdjan. Next base: position 16,630,318 of record NC_043982.1, read on the forward strand.
CCAATTAGTGAATCCCATACAGCCCATTTTCTGCTGCTTGTGCTAGTTTGAGTTCCCAAGTTCATTTTTAATTGACTTTTTTGTAAAAGGTGGTGTATTTCTATTTGCCATCCCTCTTTAGAGTATCTTGTTAATTTACAGAAAAATGGTTTTGTATGTACTACCATTGTATCTGTGATGTTTAATTACAGTTAAGTAACTGTTTTGCTTGGCAGAACGGTTATGTTTCACTATTAGTTCTTAGTTATCATTTAAAACAAATAAATTATGAATTTATGAACCTGTGTCCCCTTGCACAGAAACACTGAGCCTCTGGATACAGTGGATGTACAGTCATTTTAAAACAGCAATAAGCCCATTCATAAATACTAATTAATACTAATTTATTTTCTCTCTGTTTTCACAATTACATTGATCAAACTACCAACTACCAGCTGTTTTCACAATTACATTGATCAGACTACCAAAACTCAAAAGATAGGTTCATGCTACCTTTTATTATCTTTTATGTATTTATTTATTGTTAAATTTCATTGAAGTAAATGTTTTCCTTATAGCTCATTTTCACCGTGCATAATAACCTTTGCAACCAGGTAGTAAAGTTATACTTCACCTTATGTGGTTACTTTTCAACCACCGCTCAGTTCAGTTCATTATTTCCCAGTTTACCTGAAACAAATGTCTAACCATGAACACAACCCCACTCTTTTAACTGTTCCTCTTAAAAGGCTTACTACTTTGAACGGGATGACCAGGCGTTGCCCAACTTTGCAAAGTTCTTCCATAACCAGTCACACGAGGAGCGCGAGCACGCTGAGAAACTAATGAAACTACAGAACCAGAGGGGCGGAAGGATCTTCCTACAAGACATCAGGGTATGGTGCATTAATTTTTTGTATATATGTGTTGTTGTTTTCTAAGTATCTACTTTAAGTTAAACGGTTGTTGTGAGAATTCTTCTTACTGGTTATCACTTATCATCATAAGTTCAATCTTGGGCGGGCAAACTAAGGGACAAGAGATAGAGAGGGTGTGAGTATTTTTTTTCCTCTTATCTTCTACTGACACGTTAACACGACCTCCAGAGCTAAAGTAAAACGTTAAACTGCAAATTTGTGAGAAAGATAGATCAGTAAACTAGCTGTCTGCTTTAGGTTGTTGGCCTCTTGGCTCTTATTGATCGGTGTCTGACTGTGTCCGTTTCCTGCTGCTTGTTTCAGAAACCTGAGAGAGATGAGTGGGGCAGCGGTATCGAGGCTCTCGAGTGTGCCCTGCAGCTTGAAAAGAGTGTCAACCAGTCGCTGCTGGACATGCACAAGGTTGCTTCCGAACACAATGACCCACATGTGAGTATTGCCTTGGTTTGAAAATCACACAGTAAACATTTTGATAGACTTTATTTAAGTAGGAGCTGCTTTTTCAGGCCAGATATAACCACTAAATAGCTTGAGCTGAGCACTGATCCACGTACTTTTCAGTTAATACAAATTCTGCAACGTAGTACTGACCAGTGTATAAAAACAAAAGGGGGGGGGGGGGGGGGGGGGGGGGGGGGGGTAGGATTACTGCATGGGTCTCCATTTTAAATAAACAGCCTGTGTAGAACATGGCTGACAAACTTAAAGAAAAAAAAACATCCAAGGCACACTGCACTGTTTAAAAAGCCTTTATTAATACATATGATTTAAATATCTGGCTGCTCACCAACGCATTTCAGCTTCTATTCCTACTTGTATGGACCTACTTTGAGTCATCGTCAAAAACAACTTTAACTACTTAATAAAGTGTTCATAAAAACAGAAAATTTACAGAATGTTGGTTTACCTATAAGTATGACGCCAGGTATACTTAAGGGGGTGTCTTGAGTGACTGAAAGCGTGATTGTTTTTTCCATTAGTCCACGTCATTGTTCTATCTTTGGCTGTGCTGATCAAGCTGCCTTGCCTTTACTCCACTGTCACCATAGATAGACACTTAGCTTGGCACAGCAGGCACGACGCTTCACTGAGATCAAACAATCATCACGCAGCCGACAGTGATCCTTCTACCTCAGAAGTATTTTACGGCTGCCAGGTGTAGCTCATTAAAGTGTCTGTATCAGCACAGCTTCATTTGTACAGTATGAGCACCTGTGAGCTGGGCCGGCACAGATTCTGATACCACTGATACTGTTGGTGCACTTTTGTGTGTGCAGTCCCAGTATGCTTTCATGGATGTAAGGATTTTTTTTAGCCTGCAGAGTTTAGAGCAGTTCATTTTAACTTTGGAGAGTTTTTCCTCCTTGTTTAGGACAGGTGAGTTGGTTGGATTCATTCTCATTTGCCTGTTGCAAGACAAATATGTCAGTAGGTGCAAATGAACAAGAAAAGATAACTATCTTAAGATTGTTTCTGCTGGTAATTGTGCAGGTTCAGCTTTCATTGAGTGTGTTTTGAAGATTTTAATGGATGTCTTTGTCTCGCTTTATTCCTTCAGATGTGTGACTTCATCGAGACACACTACCTGGACGAGCAGGTGAAGTCCATCAAAGAACTGGCAGACTGGGTGACCAACCTGCGCCGCATGGGTGCTCCCCAGAATGGCATGGCCGAGTATCTGTTCGACAAACACACTTTGGGCAAGGAGAGTAGCTAGAGTATGTCTCCAAATTATGCTAAATGCTAAATTATGCTATATATTTGTGTCAAAATCTTGCTTCTTATTTCATCTTAAAGAAAAAAATGGCTATCTGCTTGGTACTGGCAAGTCATTCAGATCAATCATAATCACCTCCTTTTCTAGTTAAAGGGATTGCTACTATTGCCAGTGTCTCCTAGCTTTCATATACCTTAACACCAGTTATTATACAAGTCACTATGCCCTGAGCTGTGACCAATTTGCATTCTTGCATTGCAAGTCCATTGTTTCACTTACTCTGTCACCTGTGTCCCTGTTGGTACTATTTCCATGTTTTATGCCAGGTGTTGTCAAAATAAATCAAACCCTCTGGAGTCTGATTAGTGTGCCATTTCTTTGTGTTGTCTCAAAGTTAAAAAACACTGCATTTTTAAACCTGTTTAAATTCTGATAGTACATATGCCCATATAAACTTCATAATCTCTTATAAAGTGGCAGAATTGACAGGACACTAAGGAGCAACATATGATTTTGTGTTAAACAGTGCTGATGCAGCTGCACGACGGAAGTCACCCCGAATGTCTGGTTTCAATGAGTGGGTAGCACTGAAATCAACAGCCAGCTGTGACATTTAACCAAATAACCACAAATTTAAGTCTCACTTTTACACTAAAATTTAAATATTGTGGCAGCTGTTTCTCTTCCTTTATCTTCACACAGGAAACATTTATAAATAAAGCACTGGCTTTCCTAAAGGTAGGCGGAAGCAAAGCTTGTACAAAATCTTTGATGCTCACTTCAGATTACAATTAGTGGAGAAAATAAGGACTAATACAGAAGGCGAATGCCAATCAAGATTATCTTAAAAAAAGGTGAAAACTGTTAATGGGCTTGGAGCTTCAAATCACAGAGAAACTTGTAATGGTGCACTAAAAAAGCATTATACAGCAAGACGAGTGAGAGCTTTTCAAACAACTTTTGACTGTTTTGCCGTCAGGGTGAGCACTTAAAGCAACAATGCATCGTGGATGAATTCCTTTAAATTTCAGCACAGGAGGGAAGTTTCTGTTCAAAGTCAAGTCAAGAGTATTTGCATATCCCTTGATCACTGGTTCTTCTCAGAAGGAATAGCAAGACACTGCTGACCAGTGGTGGCCAGGAATAGATCGATATTTTGTACGAGGGATCAAAAATGTGGAAAAAAAAGAAAAATGAGAAGTAGAACACCTGCGTGAAGGGAGCTCAGGTTCCTGATAATATTGCAAATTATCACAGTAGATACAGGAGAGCAGAGCAAGAGTTTGACAGTGTCATCAGACTGTAAGGCAGCCTCCTTAATGTCGAGTACAACAGAAAAACTGATTCCCTAGTTCTCTATGAAATACAGCCTGTTCATTTTTGATGGAATTAATGTGTCAACATATGTCTCAATTTACATAAAATTAGATGTCTTTGCTCTTGTTCTGCACTGAAATGGTATTCTAGTTTTATACTGCGCCATGGGAAGTAGCCTACGGGTGAACGACAAAAAAAACACAATGCACCCCTGACGGGGTGGATTCAGTGGATTCACTGAAACTTACTATTATTGATGTCACTGACCAATTTTCCAGATCAAAAATGTTGTTGTTGCCTGGGATGGAAACACAGTTTCAAGCCCTACGTGTTACATGTATTCAGCAACATCCAGCATTAACTTAGTGGTCGCATTAAAGCACATTGTCATGCCTTGCCTATAGAAAGCAGGCAGAGTATTCTTAATTTGCAGTTACGGAAACAGCTTTCTCTGTCAGTCAGTGGGGTCTGGGACTGGAGACATAGATAGTGTCGAGTTTTATATGGACTACAAAGCAAGATGAGGACTTTCTAATTAGTGCCAGTGTAGCTGTTGAGTTTGCCTAAATTTATCTGATGAAAATGTTTGGGATCATACCTTATATATGATGCCCTAGCGCCGCCCATGTCTTATGCATTTTAATTACATCAAGATCAGAAACAGCACAGGATGGAAACCACCACCACACACAGGTGAGAGAAGAAGATGAGTGTTTGTATATTATAATGCTCTCCAATCATTCCTCCAGAAACGCAGCACAATAGTTTTTTAAACACTATACCTACTTTTTGAAGACAGTTCAGGCTTTTGACAAATATCTACATTTTATTAAGAGCCGCACAGCTCTCAGGGCATCGATGTGCATGCATGCCCTGTAATGTCAGGGCACTTCCACTGGGTGGCAGTGAAGCATTAGAAAATCGGCAGGACCAAACCTTAAAAGTTCATGCCATCAGTATGGCATTTGGTTTGGTGTGGTTGTTTGGTTGCCTTGACGTGCTTTGATGCCATGTTGTACAGTCATGCAGTCTGTCTACATGGATAGTCACGGCCCTGCCTGGCTGAAAAATTATGAACCAAATTAACTTAGTGTTTGAATCTTAATTGACAGAGTAGCACATTTATAAAGAGCATTTATTTGTAAAAGCTGACTAAACTTCCTTGAGGTTATGGCTGACTCAGTGATAGGCCCTGCTTTTGGGTTATCTGATGTTTTATTTCATGTTTCTGTGCAGAGGGACACACAAACAGAGACAGACAGGGGATCATGATGTATCACTGCAGGGGGCTATATTATAATTACTGTCTGAATAAAACAAGAATAGTCTGAACCCTACATTTAACGAGCACACTTTGGGGAAAAAAAAGGCAGAGGGGGCATAGATGATGTTCGATTGTTCAAACAAATATAAGGACCCATTTACTGTACATGTCATATTTAAAAATCTGTTAACATAAACATGTATAAACACCTCTGTGTGCCATGTATTCCTCAAGTTTTTTTCCATTTACCGTAGCTGTTTCATTTTATCAGTAGATTAAAGCTCATGCCACATGCTACAACTGTAACACTTGGCAAAGTGATTATTACATGAATGAAAAAAGTACGCATTCATCATATTGAAATAGTTATCCACCTTGAATATGTATTTAGTGAATGATTTATTCATTTACTAAATGGGGGTTAATTTTGCGAGTTCCTGTCATGAGAATGAGAGCTTCACTGGGATTGTGCTGCTCCAAAATGAGTGAAGAAGATACAGCCCCTTGAATGAATGACTGAATGAAGTACGCGGTTACAGTAGCCTATGAGTTTACAAAATGAGCACAGGACTCACTCACGTAGCCTAAGTAAGTCTATGCATAGTCTTCCTCAATGAACAGTGAGCTCATCAGACTTTAAAGCTCAAAGCTATCACTGTCACTGTTGACCAGTTATTAAATTGCACCATCTGGTGCTTGCAAAAATCAGTTCATGTAACTGTTATGCTGGAAAATTACCAGTAGGGGGCACAAGAAACTCAGTGATAATGCTGTTGGGTGATAAAAATGGGTGGATGAGCAGACATTAGGGAATTCTTTGGAGATTTTAAAATTCTGATTGATCTCAGCATTTTACAGTTTATAGGGAACCTTTATCCATCCTGCACTTTATCTTAGCATATTACCATACAGATAATCTCTTATTATGATTAGTGGACATCAGTGAACACCTCATGATTTGGAAACAGTTATCATGAAACAAACTAAGCACACTGTCAAAAAAGATCATGGAGTGTGCAGTAGACAGAAACACGGTGTATCAATTATGAGCAATTTGATAATCATGTAGTGAATTTTGAATTATATGCAATATGCCTAAATAACTCCTTTAGTTGTACGTATGGCTGATATTTGAACTGATGATGTGAACGATTGTACTTTTTGTCTCTTGGGTGCAGCCTGAGCAGCCTGTTGCTGTATCATAGTGATGAAACGCACAACAGACTAGCTTCTTGTGTGACTGTTTGTATTACAGAAATATCTATCACAAGTACAATTTCCTGAGTTTGTTTGGAATATATAATTCAAAATGTTGCTCTCGCCTGATACGCTTGCACAGCTCAGCTTCCTTCCTTATCCTCCTGCAAACATCCCAGCTAGCATCAAGCTTATTAGTGCCATTTAATATCAGGCTGGGTACCAGCACAATGTATTTATTTATTTATTTATTTATTAAATGAAACAGCCCCATTTTCCCTAATTCCATCTTCCCTCAACATAAAAAGTGTCTTTAACCATGGTGTATTAAAAACAAAAAGCATAATCTGGGAGTACGCGATCTCTAAATAATATCTGTAAAATAATTCAAATAATAATAAAATAATTCAAATATCTGTAAAATAATTCAAATTCGCACTATAATATCTGCACAAGCGTGTTCAAATAAGAGAGTATCTTTGGAAGCAGATTGTACTACCACAGTATGCATATTTGTTCATATCTTAGATTTTGAGACATGTAGAGGGAACACAGGACTGAGGGAATATGGCACAGTTTTGAAAAAATTACATTGAAGGAACACGTTCAGTTTCACATTTACTGCCCTCCTCACAAAGCAGGCAGTCATTTTCCTTTGATGCTCTTCTACGTCCATGAACTGAAATGAATTTCAACCCCTGTGGCACCACAATACCTGAAATCTTACAGGCCTAATCGGACCCGCCTTGCTGCCCCTGTCACTCTGTCCTCCAACAGAAACGATGAAATGATAGAGCTGGTCATTGTGTATTGATTGCAGTGTGTCTGCCGTGGCCTGCGGGTCCAGTTAGATTAAGAAGACGGCTATGGAAGAGAAATTGTTGTCGCAGCAAAGTTGCTGTGCAGGATGAGTCACAGCTTTGTTACTTCTGCCCCCTCTCTTGCTCTTGCCTTTGTGTCCTTTTTGTTGCCTTGCAGAGAGACAAAAAGGGTGTGGTGGGTGCATGGAAATAGGACACGGGAGGACAAGAGTCAGATAGGGCACGCTCACAAATGTCTGACTGTGGTCTGACTTTTGCATCGATCTTAGGAGCCTCATGCTTGATAAAAATCAAAGTAAGAGCAGAGGCTTATTGGGGGAAGTGTGATCATATCAGATTTCTTGGTGCCTTTGTAATATTGCCTTTGTATTATCAGAACCAACACAGCTGATATCTCTGTGCTAACTTACTGTAACATAAGCTGACCTTTACCCAGTCATAATGGATAAGACAGAGCAGAGATATGAAGCAAACATGACACTGATAGTGAGATGATCAGAAATACAGCCTCAGAAGTGTCACCTCATGTAGTGAATTTCATGCATCATTAATGAATTGAGCCCCCTCCCTCTGTCTTTCTCTGTATGTGCTCCTAATGACATGATTTCCATTAGAAAATGTCACAGAGATGGCCCTCGTGAATCCACTCTCTTGTTTCCTATTCAAACCCAATATTTGTTCTTCACCAAATTAGGTTTCATGGTGGAGATGCATTCACATTATAAGTATGTCCCGAAGCAACACCTGCTGTCTTTGTTGTCTTCCTCAAATTACGCACAATTGCCTTTCAGCTCCACCACATCAACATTACTCACCGTGTTAATAATATTTGTACCATCCAGCATTGGTTTCCACCCCCAGCACTTTGTTCCGTGTTTGCATAAGAGAGTGATCACAAGGCTCTAACTCCCCAACAAAGTGATTCAAAAATGACTAAGCAACTAAAATCTAAATGGGATTCATTGCCATTTTAAGTCCTGTATAATCATGTACCTTGCACAAAGTGCACATACAGGGACAGACAGGGCTGAGATTTTCCATCTGCTACTGTCCAGTAATGAATCCATAATGAGACAGGAAATGTCCTTCACTACCAACCCACATGTTTGCTTTCAGTTTATATAACAGAAATTACCATATTGTTCATTTAGGGTCCTTCATTTGCAGGTCTACAATGATTAATATAAGCCATGGCCTTTCAATTTCTCCTTGGAGGCCAGAATAATCAGCATGACTCCACAGGTTGTTCTCAGACCCTCTCCAAAAAAAAAAAAAAAAAAAGTTTCAAGTCAGATTTCTTGCACATAGGATTAAAAAGGGAGCCTAGATTAAAAATTTCACTTAGCCTTCATCACAAAATGAATATTTGTTTCATCTTTGCCTGAAGTGAAGTATCAAGGTTTCCTGTATATAATCATGTTCAAACACAGAGTAATACTGGTGTAGTGTGATTTTTGATGTAGAGTTTGATGCAAAACCAGTTTTCCTGCACTACAAAGAAAAACAATTTGTTTTCTTGGATCAATGAAAAGCTCCCAAAAAAAAAAAAAAAAAAAAAAAAAAAAAAACTGGCATAAATTAATTATGCAGTGTATGCCTGTGGAGCTCCTTATGTTTCTGTTGCATATATACCTTTGACAAAGTCTGGGATCCATACTTACAGTAAATTAGCTGCAATCTAGCAAACACATCAACTCTGGGGTTCCTTCACAGCAATGCATTCTTTATTTTACACTTACTTTCACCAGTCCAGTCAAAGCCTCTGAGATTGTTTTATTTGCTGTTGAGAATAAGGAAATTATTATTTATTTTCCTATCTATTTACTTATCTTATTTGCCAACATAACAGGTATTTGTATTTGAATTTGTGTATGTACAATCTTCTGCATTATTAGTCGTTTTGTATAAATCAATATTATGTGAGTGCAATTTGTCTGAGCTGCCCTGCGCTCATCTGTTGTTGTTGTTGTTGTTAAAATCTGAAAGAGCAAATAAAAAAGAGAGTTGATTAAAAAGAGTAAGATTTAATTTCATGTTGAGAGATGGATATTAACCAGTGTAATTAATGGCTCAACATAGAAATACAATCACTAGAACCCTCAACAATCAAAATCCTTATCAACGCCCAATCTGTGGTTGATTTTCTATGTCTTGTTCAGCTGTAGTAATTGAAGTTGTTACCTCCTGTTCATGCTTTAATAAACATGAATGTTTGCTCTGCTGCATGCAGGGTGATTACAGGGAACATGGAGCGGTTCAGCTAAACACACAAACCAGACAGTTCCCCCTCTGGCACATAATGAGGCTGATGTCTGGGTCTTGGGAAAATCCCTAAGGGTTTTTTTTTTTTTTTTTTTTTTCCAATGGAACTATTTCCTCAGGTCCATCCCGCACACCCCCCAACCAGTATGAGACCATTTCAGGGTCAACATGGGTCCAGATGTCACATGGAGCGATCAGCGGTCACAAGGTCCTGCTGAATGTTTCTTGCCCATGTGAAATGATTTCTCTACTCACACTCTATTCCTGGCTGTGTGTGTGGTGTGGTGAGCTGGTGGCATCCCTGATGCAGTTGGGCATGCAAGAAAAGGGGATTTAATACACCAGAGGCCTGGTGGGTAAAGGACCTGGGCAAGGTTTGTCCCTCCAAGCAACTCCTACAAAATGCACGAGTCCCAAATGTGACCCTTGTAACTCACAGCACATAAAATACTGTGTATACAGTCTATTTTTCTGGATAGGCTATGCCCTAGAAATAACAAGAAAAGAATAAATGACCCCAAAATTAGAAAATTCACTGCGATATTGAAGATAATAGACCTGCACATGGGAAGAAAAAAAATATTCAGTTCAGTTCAAAATCCTATGAAACACATTGACTTAGTGATCATTCAGTCCCTGGTGGGCCGATATTATTTAACAGCGCAGTTTCAGGATTTACATGTCATGTTGTTGGATGTGTGTCTTCTTACTCTTATTCTTTGGGATTAAAAAAAACTGAACCTGTCTTGGTTCAAGTAGGTTCAGCTTTTGGGGAAGATGTTTGTTGATGTGTGCATTAAACTTGCACCAGACGATAGGCTTAATAGGCATCAAATGTATTAAATTTTAAATCTGAGTGGCATTTCCTTTTAATTGACGCCTAACTTTGCTGCCGTCAGATCACATAAAGCTGGGGCAGCTCAAACCTCACCCTGTGATGCGCTTTTGTCTTTTACCCGGAAGTTATTTTTTTTCCTGTTGCCATTGCCTCACGACAGTAACATCTAGCCTTCATGGCATCCCGCATATCCCATTAAATAATGTTTTGGATGAAACGAAAACATTTACTGTATAGTGGACTGCATCCACCTCAGATAAATTATACATAAGCAAGTTATAAAAAACAAACAAACAAACAAACAAACAAAACACATCAACTAACGTTTGCAGAAGGTGGTTTATTTTGAAAGAGCCACCGGAAGTTGTGCAGTTTTCATGGCGGAGCACTTGACGTCGGGAGTCGGGCCGCACTTTTGCGCGTCAACGTAGATCAACGTAGCGGATCTGTAGCAGAGGGGACCTGAGCCTACTCTCCCCGAAACATGTCCCGGTCCCCCGCGGCTGGCCTGCACATGAAAGCCGGGGATGGGAATCTCCCTGCGGCCTGACTGAGCGGCCGCCAGCCTCCCCTTATTGCGGTGAGTCAACCGTAACGTTGGCATTACAACAAACCAAGGCAATCGGGGTCTTTATTTATTCAAGAGAAGATGGCGGAGTTCTCGCCTGTCCTGCCGATCCGGGATGGAGGAGGACGGTTCGGGCAGCCCATCTTCCCCCGGTCCAGGTCCGGTTCCGAGTCGGAGAGCGAGCTGTCTCAGAGCCTGGCCCGAACCAAGATCCGGTCCTACGGGAGCACCGCCAGCGTCACGGCCTCTTTAGGGGAGAAATTCGTAGAGCATCGGGTTACTGACAGTGATACCTTGCAAGGGATCGCTCTCAAATACGGTGTAACGGTAAGGGTGCCACCGCCAGCCCGCTGCTTCTGAATGCTTACATGCTCATCTGCAAAGGAAGATCTAATAAAAACATGAAATCTGTTCAGTCCACATTTGATCAGCTGTCAGGGCGTGCGTCACCGCGCTGGCAGGTAATACTGAGCCCAACACAACATCACGCCCCTGTGTTAGTTTGTTTCAAGGCCTTGGCATCACCTTTTACGCTTCTTAAAGCTTATGTTTTGGTGATTTCACAGGCCATGGCGTTTTGATTGTGTATTCTACCATTAACATGCGCCAAAATAGTCTGAGGCAGGAAGTATCAGATGTCAGTGTGAGGCCTGGGAGGAGCCAAGATCATCCTGGTGCTGCAACAGCCCAATACCCTTTACAAATACCGCTGATTTATCCTAGGGGTCCTGTCCTGGGAGATGGGACCTACACACATAAGCAATTACACCTGGTTCAGTGGTTGTAAAACATGGCACTTAAGTTTGCTTTCATTTTCACTGTAGCTCAGTGTCAGAGGACCCACCTGTGTTTCTGAGTTTCATACTGGCATGCACCCTCATCCAGATACTCTTTAGGCTCCTATTAAATAGTGGTAGTGTTCAGTTTGGCCCAAACATCAGTGAAATTTTAGCCTCTGCACATTTTATGTATGTCCTTAATCTTAATGTTACTTACTACGGGGCCTGTCACCTTAATATTTTTTGGGCACAGTTATGACTGTATGGTGGGAAACCTCTTGTGGTTGCTTCCGACTTCAGCTTCCTCTCTTCATTCTCTGTTTAGCTCATTCGACCTCTGCTGCTCTTCCTCTCTCTCTCTTTGAATACCACTGGACCCATCAGCCTAATTTTTTTCATGCTGTTGTGGCTGTGTTTGCTATGATCACAGGTGAAAAAATCCATGAGGTGCATTGTGTTTTTCAAAGTTTATGAAACACACTGTTGACAAAGAAAGTCAACAGAACACACAGCTGACGTAAGCTCAGGTCTTGGCTGAAGCTCACAGTGTCAAAGGAGGAGTAATCAGGTGTTGTGTTGGGTTTGGGTTGGTTGGGTGGGCAGTCAAAGAAAAGCCACTGCTAACGCTGCTCTTGTTGCTGTCACCCTGCTGTTCCAGATGGAGCAGATCAAGAGGGCGAACAAGCTGTTCAGCAACGACTGCATCTTCCTGAGGAACAGCCTCAACATCCCCGTGGTGTCGGAGAAACGCTCCATCTTTAATGGACTGACTCTTGAATCTCCTGACGGAGAAGGGGAAGCGGCCTGCCTGGAGCCTGACGTGCCCTGTGTGATGCAGGATATCGAGGCGCCCTCGCCGCCCCACTCCCCGCCCCCTGAGGACTCCAAAGCCCCCCAGCTTCAGCCAGAGGAGCTGTCGGCCAAAGACTACTTACACAGACTGGACTTGCAAATTAAACAGTCAAAGCAGGCAGCTCGCAGGCTGAAAGAAGAGGAAGCAAGGTGAGGTGATGAGCGACATGGCTGATTATTATACACAGACATGGAGAGGGAAAACAGTATGCCAAACACACAGCTTGAAGAGTTGGTCATCATGTGCACAAATAAGAGGCGAATAACAGTAGAACAAAGTAGAGCCCACTAGAATCTCCATATGGACACCTTTTAGTAAATTTAAAGTAAGTGTTTCAATCCAGCGCGGATCCTCTTCAGGTCAAACAGTGCAGGATATTCTTACCCACATGGGTTACTCGACAGGCCGTGACAGAATAGGTGTGTTTGATTTAATCACTTGAAACCAAACCCATTCACCCTGGTGTGGGTGTCCAGCATCTCACATTCAAGGGCTGGGCAATATGGACAAAAACAATATATTTGACTGAATACCTAGCTATTGATATTGTAATGATATTCTAGTGATAAGTCTTAGTGCCTCTTTAAGATATTTACACCCAATGATTCTGATAAGCAGGAGTAGAGACAAATAACATAACAGACAGAACGGTCTAATAAGTTGTTGTCTAAAAACGGCATCCCTTTATTGTAATGCAGCCTTTAAAACCAGGAAGGCGCTTTTGCCATATTGTGATATTGTCCAAGACAGTATCTAGTCTCATATCACAGTATTGATCTGTTGATAGTGTATGTCACCCAGTCCTATCCTGTACAAAATGCCTTCTAAATGGATCATAGATGCCATTTAAGAAAAAATAGAAATGAATGCCTTATTTATAAGCTAAAATGGCTTATAAACCATTGTATATTATTTTCTAGCCAAAACGTCTTATGCAAATCTAAACATAGTAAACGCAATATAGTTAAACTAAACAGAATAGCAACCTCCCAGCCAGTCATTGCATCTTTTCTTGCTGTGCAGGTTTTTGGTATAGACTGTTTTGAGACAGGCCAGTTATTTGTGAATAAGAATAAATTAAAAGAAGTCGCAGAGGCCAGCTCTTACCTCATGATCCAGCCAGCTTTGTGCTGTCTTGGCTGCAGCTTCCAATTAAACAGTGTCACTCTGAGAGTGAAAGCTGACATTTTCTTTACACAAATACAAATGATGGATGCCTGTCAGCAATAAACAGTGCTGCTCTCTCCTGCTCTGTGATTGGCCACGACTCATAAATGCTGAGTCATCGGTCTGCCTGCCAAACTTTAGGTGTGTGTGTGTGTAGCTTGCCTGCCCTAGGAGATGTGCGTTTTTGGATGCTCAGAGGGGAAAATGCTGTGTATGCAGATGCGATTTTACTCCATTTCTGTTTATAACCGGTGAGTGTCTAGTGAAAAGCACGGGTGCTCATTTTGAAGCCTCAGTGAAGGACACTGTGCTGCTCGTAGGACTCAGCTTAAGCACTCCCACTGCAAAGAAACAGGGGATGAAAGCAGATGAGTGAAAATGCTGCCAAAGACGGGCAGGTAAAAGACAGGAAAGCATAACATGATTTTGTCAGTGTGTTGCAGTGCTCTTGCAGAAGCCGACAGTCAGGAATTTAGGAGGAGATTCGGCGTGCTGCAGTGATCTGAGTCAGGCTGGAGCGTGTCTTCCTGACACTGCACGTTGAGACAGAGAACACTCTCACATCTGCTCAGTGGTTAGGTGTTAATGGACGCCTGGCAAGCACCCATTCAGGAAGAAACAGGCCTGGTCGGTAACAGCAGTTTAGTCAGGCCTGAGTCACATTGCAGCAGCCTCCACCACAAGACAGACTTATTTTTCCACTTAAGGTGGACCGGCGCTTTAACTGCCCAGTTCAGCTGAAAAGATCGAGTGTTTTGCTCATACTATCCTGTTTGTATAATCAAAAGAGACTTTCCTGAGCTTCCATTTTTCACATCCCTATTTATATGTGTTGCCTTCACAAAATGACTCAAAAAGCTGTAACTAAAATATGAACAAGTTAGAAATGTTACTCAAAGAATTAAAGTAAAAAAAGGATGATCACTGCTTCCTTATGTGATTTGTATTTGTATCCTGCTCACGTTTTAGTTAGAACTATGTTTTTTAGAGTCATTTTGTGAATATGCAGTGCAGCTGTGTCTGAAAATGTCCTGAAAAAACCTTTCAGTATTATGGTACTGTGTTATTTCCCTCCCTACCCACACTGAACTTCCTGTCAGCTTTGTTGCGATGTGCCAGTAGCCCAAGGCCTAAGTTTAGCTCCACAAAGGCGTAAGCCTCCAGTAACAGTGCGAGATAAAGTATGAGATTGATCTTTCAATGTGTTTGTCCAGCAGTTGAAGCCAAACTAAGCCATGCTAAGCTAACCCGCACTGTGTGGTAAGTCATGTCTCTTGAGTGCAGGCACATCAAAGACCGGCCTGTACAACCACTCTGTGTTTACTCAGACAAGACGCACAACATCCCAGAAAAAACACAGACAACATGCCAGCTTGGCTTCCTCACAAAACTCTGTTCTGCAAGCTGAAACATAGGAAGGGCTTAATCAGTGAGCTGGATGTAAATATTAAAGTGGGTAAAACTTTGTAATTTATCATAAAAATCGAATCAAGTGCTCCTTGGTGCAAGGCCTCTACAACCACCACATTTGAAATGTGGCAGCACACAGGGTAAAATACATAACTTCCTTGTGGATGGTAATAAAAAGATGACTAATCTGAGTTTAGGCGTGTTTACCCTCCACTACCTCCCTGCAGCCAGTATCATGTAGGAGTTAGTAGCTTTGAAATCTACTTAACCGATTCCTAATTTCCATGAGTGGTTTCAGGTAGACCTGAAGGAGCTGAGCATTTACACAGATGTTCTTCCTACTTTGAAAGACCGATCCCTTCTTCCTGTAGGGATGTTACAGTCTTGCTGGTGGTGGTGTGTGGGAGATTCAGAGCACACTCACTGCTCTCAGGCGCACGCATTTCTTTTCCAACCTTCCCTCGGTTAGAGGCCCTATCGTGTGTAAAGCTTCCTGCCATCCTCTTGTGAATTTGGTTCCTCTGTATACCTTTTTACTTATTTATTCCATTCCTCACCAGCCATAGGTTTGTCTCCACTAAACCCCCCCCCCCCCCCCCCCCCCCCCCCCCCCCCCTCCCTTCACCTGTGCAATAGGAGTGAGCGATGAGCAAAAGACAACACTTAATATTTAGCTATCCAATAATGAAGACAAAATCTAGTCTCATGTCACAGTATTGATGCAATAATGGAAGAGGATGATAGCTCTGAAGAAATAGCTTTATGCACCGTAGGGCTATAGAAGCTCACACTGGTGCTGGCTCATGATTTTATTGCCTTGATTTAAGCGTCTGTGATAGCTTATAGCTTTTTCTGAGAGAATCGGTGGCTAAAAGCGAAGGCAAAGTTCCAGCTGGATGATGAAACCAAAGACTCTGGCGTGTTGTGTTGAGAAGGCCTTTTCTGTCCAGACAACAATACAGCTGCCTCCTCGGTTAGCCTCATTCATTATTCACATTCACTCACCTAGGCACCGTGGTGGCCAATTAAGCCAAGGGAGAAAGGAAGGGAGGGAGGGAAAGAAAGAAAGAAAGAATGCACTTGTGTGTGTGTGCGCATGTGTGTGTCTAACAGAGTTCTGTGTGTTTCCATTGTGGAAAATGTCAGATGAATCAAAGTTGTGTGTCTTTTCCTTGTTTGCAGGGCCAGTGATGAGGACAACACAGCCCCTGCAACGTCATACCAGGAGATATAAAGGACAAGTCTGTTTACCTACACCCCACACACACGCACACACACGCAGACACACAGACACACACACACACACACACACACACACACACACACACTCACAGATACACACAAACACATCCACATCCACCTCAACCTCATTGCTTTTTCTTTTACCTTTTGCTTTTACCAGACCATGTTGAACTGTCATGTTTGCCTTTTATTTGATGACTATTATTATTATTATTATTATTATTATTATTAGTAGTAGTAGTATTATTATTATGGTTTTGTACAGTATCAACTGGCTGCATTCAGAGCAGAACTGCACCCTATAAAAATAGCACCCACAACATGTGCCCATCCACTCATGCTTCTGGAGCTGCTGTATAGGACCCTTATGTCACACATTTTCATACATGCACACACACACATGCACAGACAGCTTCACACACACACACACACACACACACACACACGCAGCATTAAGCAACAAAGCAATGCCAGGAGGATTAGCACGATAGACCTGCGAACAGCTCCTGGCGATGTAAATCCCCTCCTAGAATAGTATCAGTACCAATGGAAAGACACAGCGCATATTCAGGCCTTCCTCCTCAGTGTTTACCCCCTGTATGAAAACACAAACCCCAGCCAGAGGCTGTGGATGGACGCGAGCCTTTTAACACCTTTTATTTGCCTGATAGCTTTTCTTTTGGGAACAGAAGGGACTGCTCTTTTTGATGTGTGAATGCATTATTTATGTGTGGAATACTGTGTCTAAAACTGGCTGTTTTATTGTGCTCTTCAATTTTGTTGATTTCTTTTTCTTTTTTTTCTGTGGGAGAATAAATATGTATTTAAATGAACCATGGCGATCTGATGTGCTGTTTTCATGAGAAAGAGGACGGCCTTACTTTTTGGGGTGTTATCAGCAGGGCTTCAGAGTCTCAGAGTACACAATTAGAGAAAAGGCAAGATTTTAATTGCTTTTACATTTTAGGAAAAAAATCACAAATATTTACATTTAAAAATACTTCATTTTGCTTCTCTACAGAGTTGTAAATGTTTCACTCACTGGTACGTGCAGTGGGAAATGGTACAGACGTTGCCCCCTAGTGGGCTCTGGACACATTACAGCAGAACAGAGGAGTACAGAGGGCACTGACATGATACAGAACAAATATATTTTTTGGTCAAAAGCAAGAATACATTAAGATCTTACATGTACACTGGAAAAGAAATATAACAGGCTAGGACAGGATACATAGAATGAGCACAATTTGATATATGTGTGTGTGTGTGTGTTTTGTTGCAAAAATGTATTTCAAATGGTAGTTGACGAGACAGCTACGGTGTCATTGTATTCTCTTCTTAACATTCATTCCCCCAGAGGTCAAGTTTCAGTTCTTTAAGTAATAAATGCCATAATTTAGTATGAGTTGGTTACATAAAAAATACTTGTTTGCTTTCTCTCAATAAAACTCTACCCCATAATATTGGCGTGCAAAGATAGTCAGCTCTTCAGTTTGGTTGCTGCAATTAATAATTAGGCTGTTTTGTCGATAGTATAAATATTATTGCATTCCTCCTTTCAATACATTTGTAGAATGACAGAGAATAATCATGTTCCTCTAAGTAGTTCATTTTGAATACATAAAGAGTATATGCTTTGCCTTTTTGGGCCAAATTGGATCCAGTGCCAGACCATGCTATGGGACATAAGTGTGTATAGTCAGGTTGCTCTTAGAGATCTTCAGGTCGGATTCAGTCGTGTGTGAACGGCCGGAGGTCGGTCAAAATGTGGGTGGTGGTTACAGGCTGCTGTAGATCCTCTTAATGGTGTCACCTTCGTCCTTGGCGATGATGCCCTTCTCGATGTACGAGTCAACTTGCTGGTCCATGAAGTCCTTCAGTTTGGACAGGTCGTAATCTAAAGGAGCAGAGACAATAATTGGATGGGTTTTAGCCCAACAACGATGGTCTACAGTGACAGCTGCGCAAGAACAGATCACATGTCAGCATCTTAAACCACTGGTTTTTAAATATGAGACACCCAAACAATTTATAATCTGGTAAAGAGGTCAGTATCAATAGGGATTAGGGTCAGAGTAAGAATGGTTGTGCTGAAGTAAACTCAACATGCAGAACAGTGCATGATCTATAGTTGACACCAACATGACCTGCTTACCCACAGATTATTGCCAAGTTATTTGTCTACAGTGAAAGTGATGGATGTACACACGACTTACTTTTTAAAACACTACCAGAGGATTCACAAAATCTAGTCTTCTCAAGTGCATTTAAAAAAAAAAAAAAAACTTTAATCTAAAAAAACTAAACAAACGTGTTATGTTTTTTCCTTTTTTTAAAAAAAAGGTGCCAATAAATGGTATTTTGAAAATAAAGTTCTTAGTTTGTCCATTTTTTCCTTTAACCTTAAGAAAGCCCTTCAAATGTGTTAAGATGTCTCCAGTGAAAAGCTAAGCCTCCAAATTAATACATTTTTCCCCACACTGGACGTTAAGATAGACATTTTTTGTAAAGCTTTATTTGATGTAGGCCCAAATAACTCAAGGTCTCATGGCTTTCACTAACTAAATATTGAGGAACTGCATTTAAGAGCCTTCAGAACATCCTGAGGTTTCTCCTTATGTAATTTCTTAACATCTATGTTAAGAATACATTTGTAACTCAATCACCAGATCCCCCAACACAAAAACAGCTTGATTAAAATTCACTTTTATGTAGCTCTCATTCATGTTTATTGTTTACAAGTACTGCGTTGCATTGGTTTGACCCTCCTTCTGGTCTGGTCATTGTCCTTTAAAACAGAGCCATGAGGCTGCAGATGGATGAGCTCATATTTAGTGATGAGCACAACTTCATCTACTGCATTTATCCATCACAATAACAAATGAGTTTCTGAGCGCAGGGACGCAGCAGCTGCTCTTCTCCCTGCTAGGATCGAGTCTGGAGGAGAGGAGGGAGCAGACGTATGGAGGACAGCCAGGACGTCACACTACAACCGCCTGGCTCCACACCAGAGACTAAACGTCTTAAACTCTCTGCATTGCTTCAAGACTGCAGTGTTGTTAAAAAAAAAAAGACTTACATATGACAAAGATAAAGTGTGTAGCACAATAACAGAATGTGATTAGATTCAGCGCTACTTTTCAGCCTTGACTGTGGGGAACCAAGAGCCAAGACCATGATGTTGCCTCTACTGTAAGTCCATCTGCTCCTCTGGCTAATCTGCATGTGTGTGGGTGTAAACGTGTACACACACACACACACACACACACACACACACACACACACACACATACACACACTCAGACATACACACACCTAGACTCCACTGAGATTGTCCTAATGGAGGGCTCTGGTAGAGTAAACACAATAAATGGCCTGTCGCCTGCTCTGTTTCTATGACACTGTTATTGGGTGGAAAAGGCTTTTGTTATCTTCCAGCTGTGCTTTTTCCGGAGAGAGGGAGAGAGAGAGAGAGAGAGAGAGAGAGAGAGAGAGAGAGAGAGAGAGAGAGAGAGAGAGAGAGAGAAATGTAGAGAGAGCAATTTAACATGCTACAAGGTGTGGTAGAACAGCCTGCACTCACTGTGTATCACATATAAGCCACAGTTACCGAGAGACCCGCTCTGGGAAAATGGAGTGACCTGGAGGCCCACTAACTCTGAGTGTGTGTGTGTGTGTGTGTGTGTGTGTTCAGTCTGAGCTGTCTGTTTGACACCATTATCTGTCTCCTCTGCCCAGATCACTGACAGTCAGGCGGGGAGGCCCGTTTTCCCAGACAACCACTCTGCACACTAGAATGCTAATGATGTGGCCTATATAGAGACAGGATGAAGAGGAGCACCGAACAATAGTGCACTCCTTCCCTCCTGCGCCGGCCCCTCTGCCGCCCCTCTGCTTTCCCGGCCAGCTCTGTGGGTGTGGAGACAGCAGTGCTCCTTCTTCACGCTGAGTGTCAGGCATTTTTGGGGAGGCATTCGCAGGAAATCTAGGTCAAACTTTCATAGTTGCGAGTGATTCCTGTCTCTATCGATCTGCAGAGATTATCAGCCCAATGGACACTGACAGCAATTTTCAATCTCACTGGGCTACATCTTTTTTTTTTTTTTTTTTTTTTTTTTCCCCGAGACACCCTACTGTGCTCGTCACAAGTGGACGGATGACCTGAACAGTGGGAACTCATTAACATTTCATACTCTTCCACTTAATTAAGCAGTGCTGAGTGTTGATTGTACACTTGGGACAAACAAACAGAAATTTTCTTCTCGCAGATAAGTGGATCGATGTATGAGAAGCTAACAGGGATTTCACAACTCTGCAGACTGGTGCAGTTTCTGGGTCACATGCTGCTTCTTTATGAATGCAAGCAGTTATAGTACAGGGAGGTTGGTAACACACACAAACACACGCGCGCACACACAGACAAACACATGCAATAAATATTGAGACATAAGCAGTGCATGAAGATGAGGATCCTTCTTTTTTATGGGCTTTGATAGTTGCTGTGATAGAAGTGCTAATGATGTACCTGGTAGGTACAATAGTTACAACTAATTCTCCTTTGCACACACACACACACACACACACACACACACACACACACACACTCATATGTGCACATGAAAACACACAGACACATCTGCATGCACAAACACAAGCACAGCCGAGGCCATGGACACGCAGGCAAACACACACACACACACCATAAACCCTGAAACTCAGGTAGGAGGGAAGACATGAATGGGGCTTTGTCTGTGAACAAGGCAGCCATATCTGAGTAATTAGGACAGACTCATCAAGACTATTCCCTATTCATGAGATCTGGGAGTGAAGCATCCATCCATGTTCTCCTCCCACACTCATTTTAATTGCAAATCAAGACCAACAAAAGAGGCTTTAATTCTGTGTTGCCTCAGACCAATCTACGACCCACTGCAGACTTTGACAGAGTTTGCATGTGAGAGTGTTTGCATACTCCGCCACCTCTGCAGTTGAAATTCAACACAAGCAGACTTGTTTTGGAGAGTTTTGGGTTTGACTGGTTACAGCAGAAATGCTCTTACATCCTCAGATGCGACAGCGGCTACTATCCAGACAGGCTCAGTGTGTTTGCTGCCTACGGGCTTTCTGCAGATAACAGCCAAAGACCGAGGTCTGGGTCATGTTTTCCATTCACTCATCTTTCCTTTAGCATTGATAGCTGTCTCACCGTCTTTGCCTTCTTCTTTGTTATGTTTCTTCAGCCACTCGATGTTCTTCCTGATGGCCTCCAAGTAAGTCTCTGACTTGCCGGGCTGATCTGGAGTTGGGAAGAGGAGCACATGAAAAAATGAGGGAGTTGACTCCTGTCAAGAGGGATTTCTTATTTGATATATTAGAGAGTATAAAGTAATGAGCTCGAAAAGTTTCCCTTGAGTCGTGCTGCAGTTCCTAAGCCTTCTAAATAAGCCTGGCTTCCATCAAAAAAGTATTATTATTGCAATCCTGGGATTATTCATTATTTACACTACTGCATTTTCCCAAAGCAAGATTTTTGTGGTACTTCTTTCATCTCATTACCAAGAGGGAATAAACTGACAGGCTGTGTTGTAGTTTTGTATTTAGATTAACAGTGAAACAAATTTGACTTAGCCATGGCTGTGGAAACACCCACTCCTATGGAAAAAGTATGCCTGTGGGGGCACACACTGTATCTATGTTTTTTGGGATTAATAATGTATGAGTTCAGTTTTTCCATACACAATATGTTATATATCAACCGTTAACACACAGATAGCAATTTTTATCTGACATGACTTAGGATTTACTTCATTTCCTGTGGAAATTAATATCTTGATGGTAATCCTGCTGTGTGTGTTTGCTGTTGTTTTTCAGTGTGCGTGTGTGAGTGTGTGTGTGTGTGTGTGTGTGTGTGCATATATGTGGATTAGGCTGGTGAGCGGGTGCAGTGCAGTGCACGGGACGCTTTGGCAGCTGAGTGTTATTGGACTGGCCTAGTTCAGGGAGGAGCCGGGACTTAACAGCAACTGTGCCGGGCTACACTGTCCTGTTTACTTCCTGTCAGCCCTGCTAAATCCAAACAAGAGGTCTCATAAGGTTTCCGCTTTTACATTTACACCTGCTCTGAAGACTAGTTACAGACATAAAATGAAGAAGATTTTTGGCCTCATTGAGCCAATGTAATGTGAATTTGGTATTTTTGAGAGAACTTCATTTATTTTAGTCATTTTGACACAAAACAAAACAATGGAAACAATAACAAAAGTACTGAAATATAAAAATAAGAATAAAAAACAGGTAACAAGGCACAGAGTTGATTAACTGTCTAAGAGCTGAGATTGTAGCTGCATGGGTTTCATCAAATGATCAAATCCATTATCACAAAACTAAGCATGTTTCCTCTGTGATGGAAAGCCCAGATTTGAGTTTTCACTAGTCATCAGGAGAGAAGGCTGGCCCTACAGGTGAGAGTGCGTTGGGGACTGACTGGTCTCAGTGGGCGGCTGCTCCTCCTTGGTCGAGTCTTTCAGGTTCTCATACTCCTTCTGCATCTTGGCTGCCTCGGCCTTGGTGTTGTCATCCTCATCTGAGTTTTTCCCTGGAGTAAGAACACAACAAAAATCGTCATAAAATGTGTATATTTCAACAAGTCAAATACAGGTTTATGGTTCTGATGGACAGAAATTCAGTTCTTGTGTGATATTTGCCTGATTTTTTTTATTTTTTATTATTAATTACCATTGGGTCCCGTGAAGTCTGGAGGGCTGAGAGACTTGCCCAGCTTGTTCTTGGTCTGCATGGCTATCATGGCATCCAGGTTCTCTGTTGGCAGAGAAACGGGCAAAGCATTCACTTTAAGATTGGATCGTTATGTTATGTTGTCACTGAATTCAGCAGATGATCTTGATCGTTGGAAAGTCGCCTGCTGTTTCCGCATGACTCAGAGGGTGATTATTACTGGCAGAGACTTTCATCTAATGAATGAACATGTGTGGGCGTGCAGGATGATAACGATATATCTGGGGAGCTTTGTTTCTCCACTCTACTCCACTCTCATTCAGTATGCTGATCTCTTTTCTCCTATTGTCTAGCCACCTGCACATCTCTTTCCCTTGCTCTTTTCCCTGTCCATTCAGTCTCCCCCCCTCCCACCTGTAGCATGGAAACCCACTACCTCACCCTCTCTCTCTCTGCCTGAGCACCCCCCTCCCAGCTCCCCCTTGTCCCCCTCCATCATCTCTCTCCCTTGCATGGCTCAACCTTTCTCCCTCTCAGCTTGTGTCCAGGGTCTCCCTGAGGCAGATTAGCTTTGACTGACAGCTGTGTGTATGACAGTGGTGTGCCTCGGTGACTCATCCGTGCAGGGGTGGGGGGTGAGGGGGCAATAACATGTTGCTAGGCGACATTGCAGTTCCATCCTATTATCTCCATGCAACCTATACATGAAGTCGAACAGTTGCCTAGGAAACATCCATGTAGCGTAATGGTATATGCGTACGCCTTTTGTCTGTTTTTGTTTGACTGTCAGCTGTGTTTTACGCTGTGGGTACAAAGGCCCGAGAGCTTGTAGGGGTCATCTGAAGGAGTATTGATTAGTCCTGCCACAGTCTGCGTCAATCAAGCTCTCTTTTCAATGCTTTATCACAGGTCACACACTGTACACTGCAAAAAAGCTCCGTCTTAAGCTGTTTAAACATGAGAAAAAAAACCTGCCAGTGGGCTGAGATGATCTAATATTTTCCAATGCAATCAACTTGTTTCCATTTTTTTTTCTTGATACCAGTGGGCCTTGTTTCAGCATATTTGTACTTGTTCCCAGAAACAAGTGAAACTGCACAAGTGGGATTATCTCATCATACTGGCATATTCTTTCTACTTGATGTAAGAAAAACAAGATTTTAAGACTGAGTATGAATGTAATTGACTTACAAACATTTTTTCTGCAGTGTACAATGCTATTCACTTAGGCTACATCTTTTATATTTTCCCTGTTTTGAGAACAGGTGTGCCTGGTTGACTATAAAACACAACAAAATCTGATCTTTACAAGCAAAGGGATGAGGTTTTTATGTTGTTGTTTTTTTTGCTGTCTGGGATTGAATGTCATTTGAACAGGGACAGAGAGGTTGGATCTGGGGGTTCCTCAGGCTCAGACAGAGACGGCTGTCCCTACAGGTGGCTGACCTTTTCACTGGCTGCTTATGTGCTGACCAGTCATAAAACCAGGCTGGTTGTAGGGTGTCTGTGACACTAATCTGTCTAAACAGGCTTCACACTCCGCTGCACCGGCTGATAAAGAACATTGGCTGAGCTGCACGTGCATGCACAAAGACCCATATTAGGCACAGAGACAGAGAACACACAACCAAACAGCACAACTGAGGGACAGTGAAAAATTTTTAAATTCAAACTTCTGTCCACGGGTAAATCTCTCTCTCTCTCTCTCTCTCTCTCTCTCTCTCTCTCGTTCTCTCTCTCTCTCACTTACACACACACACACACACACACACACACACACACATTTTGTTGTACATTTGGGGACAATTTAGGCTGTATCTCTAAAAATCTGAAATTATATCCTATATCCCATATACATTTATCCTATAAAATCATTCATTATGGAATACTATATGGAATTTGTATGGATCTTAATCTCAGAAAGCTCCACTTGATGAAACTCCTAAACTGTGATTTCTGCACTGTAAGTCCAGTGGGCTTTTTGTGCACATTTTTTGGTGTTGTCCTGCACTTTTATCTTTTTGGAATCAAATCTGACACACCACATTGCTCCTAAATGATGTTTGAAACGAGCACACCAACAGAGGCTCATCCGTTATGCTAATTTGACAGCAGCAAAGAAGATATGACTTCTTCACTCATGACTCACACTCTCTTGCTCTCTCTCTCTCTTTCATAATGCACCCAGGGGTTACAAACACTGCTGAATATAACAGGGATGGCAGTGGGTGGATTACTGTACATGCAGCCAGACAGCAAAGCATCAATGCTTGGACCTCTGTGTTGGTGCATTTGAGAAACATTTTGGATTTGAAACCTGTTTTTATGCAATCCATAATCCCATGGTCTGTTTATTCACCATTACAGTGCATTGTTGTATATCCCTGTTTGTGTGTGTATACAGTGTGTAGGCTGCGGTGATGTTATTTATAAAATCATATGTAACCAAAGTTAATACAAAACATTTGAAGACTGTAGGGGACAGAGGCAGAGTGGGGGTGGAGATGAAACAGGATTTTTTCTTCTTTTTTGTGAGTTGGGAGGGGGTCATAGTGATGTCATTGAATGAAATGCATTGTAACCTTGCCAAATATGAAAATAGTAAAAATATTTCAATAAAAATAACTAAATCAATAAATAAACCTGTGCTGGTATGCTTATTCTTACCCAGATAGGAGACTCCCTCCTCCGGTGTGATGGTGCCATATTTCACCATCATCTTCACAAAGTCAATCAGTGTCTTCATGATGGTGATCAGCGTCTCTCTCTCCTGGGTGTCTTGATCTACAATAGTAAATCAAATGGTAAACCTCGAACAGAGTCAATCAAAATCAATAGACAGGATCAATATTTAGTACTGATAATGTGTTGATGGCGTTAATTACAGGCAACATTACTGATTCATTGTTTGTGCATGTGTGTGCATATATAAGCGTGTTTGTGTGTGCGGGGGCAATTCTTTCATCAGCAGCTTATACAAAGAGGTAATTGGGCAACAAAGGCAGACGGGACAAAGCTGTGACCCATGACTCATCATTCACGACAACATTTCAATGACAACAACCTCCCTGGCCAGCCTGCGGATCCAGGTGAGCCCACAGAGGGAGGACATGCTCATCGAAAGACAGTAATTGAAATGTCCACCATGGCTCTTACCAGGTTCGCAAACTGTGGTGTGTGTTTGTCTGTGTGTGTGTTTGTGTGTGTGTGTGTGTGTGTGTGTGTGTGTGTGTGTGTGTGTGTAGTTACCTGAATCGAGACTCCTGAGCAGACGGTAGAAGTTGGGGAAATACTGCAGGTCCTGGAGGCCGTCCTCAGGGCTCACCTCGTTGCCGTCCTCAGCATCTGCGTCCCAGCTGTTGTCAACTGTGTCGTCCCCTTCTCCTTCCACATCCCTGTCCACATCATCATCAATCTGATCCTCCTCTTCCTCCTCCTCATCATCGTTGTATCGGTACCTGGGCGCCTCCTGGAAAACATTGACATTTTTGAGGTTTTTGCCACAGGCATTCATCCTCATCATCATTACCATCGTCTCTCCTAGGTCTTACCACATTGGCATCTGGGCTCAGGTCATCCTGCTCTCCCCTGGTCGCTGCGTATTCCCCATCGAGGTCCTCGATCTCATTGTTCTTGGCGTTCTTAGTAATGAGATCCTGCAGAGCCTCAGCCACCTGGTACTCCAGAGTATCTGCCTGAGTGTCTGTGATCTACAGAAAAGGAGACAGAGCAATTTAATGTGCCATAAGATGTGGGAGAGCAGGATGTACTGACTCTAAATCCAACATGGACAGACACAGCCTGGGGAAATGAAACAATTTTTGGAGCTTTGAAACAACTTACTGAGTGGCAAAAAAGATATTTCAACACTAAAATGCTTTCCCCCTTATGGGATCAGTGCATAATTCACACATCTGCTCCTCTGCCACTGAAGAAAATGAAACAGGTGGGGGGCATGATATGAGCTCCTGTTGTGTAAATGCCATTTGGTGCCATCTTGAAATAAGGACCAGAGGCACAACCCACCAGCCCCAGTTTGAGTAGCTTGGAGACGATCCTGTCAAACACTCCTCTGTCGTCCTCCTCGTAGATCTTGTTGGCAATCTTCTGGACAATGTCCTCTGCTGTCAGTGGAGTGCCGTCCACCTGACGGAAGCTCTCGGCATCATCTGGGGGTGGGGGGTGGGGTTTATAAAACACTCTGATTAGATTAACACTTGTGATGAGAGAGAGTCTACTTTGAGTCTGTTATGACTTCTGTTTTGAGTTGACTTGGCTCGAACTCTCTCTCTGTCTCTGTCACATTGTTGTTTTGTATTTTCCCATTGGTTGTGTGAAATGCAGCTCCTCTCCCAGTGTGTGGAGCACAGATCTGTCAGTTACTAATGATTTCTCCTCTCCTCTCCTTCCCTACTTATGCATTCCTCACCACAAAACTATTTACCAGCTCCACATTTCCACAGTGGAGAAAGAATCGGCAGTTGTTGCAGCTTGACTTACATAACAATCTCTAAAAACAGCTGCTTTCTGAGCTCAGGCACATCAGAAATACCAGAATAGGTTGTCCTTTAACATCAGTGATGTACCTTTGAATACGAGGCGCATTTGTGTCTTGCTGTCTCACAAATGAACCGTGCAGCCAAATTTAGACTAGTGTAAAGTGATGAGCTCTTTGTCATCGCCAAGCCAACAGCATGAATAGCTGAACTGTAGCACTCAGCGCTTTGCATCTGAGTCACTTAAACTCAGAGACTCTGCATTATGCTGATGATTGGTCCAGATATCAAATTGCATGCATGCACAGTGTAATGTGCACTGTTTCACTGTGGGGTACGATGAAATCCAGCTGGATAAAACCGACATTTTAAATTTCTCACAAATATGAATTCAGAGGTGGTATTTGGCCCATATACGAAGACTGGAGATTGGCGCTATGTTTTCATGTGGTTGATGGAAATAATGTTGACCAAATTCCTATGATAAGCAGAGATCAGTGATGAGTGGGCTTTGATGAAGAGCTGGATAGTAAACAGCGGACTAATCATAAATCTCTATCAGTTTATTTGTCAGAGATTTTTCAACTGCAGCCCCGGCATTATTCCATATAAAATAGCATGGGGAACATCTGAGCTTACGTTTACAGGCCTGTGTGAAGTGATGAAGGAAGAAGCATTACTGATAGTAGCTTAACATTAACTTCCATAACCACAAAGTCTCAGCAGGCAGCAGGAGACAAGATAATCCACTCTCTCTCTGTCTCTCTCTTTCTCTTTCTCTTTCTATTTCTAACTCTTTCTCTTTCTATTTCTCTTTTTTCTCTCTCTATTTCTCTTCTATTTCTTTTGATTTTCTCTTTCTCCCTTTCTCTCTCTATCTGTCTTTCTATCTCTCATGTTCTCTGCCTCACTTCTCTCTATGCCTCTCCCTTCCAACAAAATGTCTGCCTGTTGGCCTGCCAGTGCCAGAGGCTTGAGCTCTGATCTTGGTGACGGCTCAGAGATCACGACAGCCTCACCTTGGTGTCAGTGCTCAGCAGTACAGCTGCTGCACCATAACAAACAACACCAGTACAGAGCCTGCTGAACACATGGTGACAGGTCTGTGTACCTTGGTACTTGCCATAGTCCATCCCGTTCTTGGTGGAGTCGTAGTCCTCAGCCAGACGGCGACTCTTGGTGGAGTCTGATTCGTCCGGAACGTACTGCTCCTCCTTCCGACTCGCCTTGCCTGGCATCTCATTGGTGTCCTTTGATTTCTGGCCTTCAGCCAGCGATTTTAGCACAGTGAAGTCATCATTGTCCTGCTCTGCCTCTGTGTCTTTAGGTGCAGAGGCAGCTGCGGTCTCTGAACATCAAAGAAGAAAATGGCCAAAAAGAAGTGATACACAAAGTGACCAACAAACCTTGACCTCACATCAACGTGTCTACACTTGTGAGATCTATAGATCTCTCTCAAATGCAGCCTATTTTGCTGTTAGTGCTGCAACCTGAGCCCACTATACTGACGGAAATAAAGTATTTCATTGATTGGTAATGATGCCCTCTTACCTGCTGACTGTACTGCAGCCTTCACACTGTCTGCCTCAGCAATCTGAATAAATGACACACATTAAACAAACAGTTTCCCCTTAGGATAATAATGCTTGTTGCTCAGTTACATAGCTTGTTTGACAAACGACCATCTGGCCGGATATTGGATGGGAAATATTAGCTATGGCACATGGAGGAAATGGGGAGTCGAGGGTGGGGGGCTTACCTGCTCTTGTAGTGGCCTTTCCTCTGTCAGCTGTCTATTGTACACAGTTTTATCTACAGCAGAAAAAACAGCATGAATTACCAAACTGGAAACTTAAAGACTGCTCTGTTTCCTAATCTCATAGAATGATGGAAATTGCACAGATTAGATAAGCGGTTTTCTGGACTGCACTAATATAACTATGGATCACGTTTTGACTTGTTCTGGTGCAGTTGTTTATTGACAGGACTTGTTATAATGATTTAATTCGAGTTTCAAATTTAATGTAATAGTTTATGCCCTCCCAACTCGCCACTCGACCCGCAGAGGCGCAGCTAATCGGATTACCAAACAAAAGATTAAACCGCGGCGAAAATAGACCACAAGCGGCCTTAACATGCGACCAGCCTCAGGGGCCGTCACAGCCCCGTGTGCTTCCCTGTCCAACGTCCTCTCATTTCTACCAGGCTGAGCTCCAGCCCAACTTTAATGGCTTTACTATTTTCCATCAGCCTCCTAAACAGATGAGGAGTCAAAAAAGCTCATGAAATACCTATAAAACATGTCACAAACCGACACCGTAATGGCGACACATAATATTTATGTAATGCCTTATAGTAGTTTACTGTCGTGCTTGATGTTATTAACACTGAATGTGCCACTGTTTACAATTCATACAAGGAGACGAGAGGTTATGTGGCCTTATCACATTGTTGTTGTTGTTGTCTTTCATCTCCAGTAGTAGACTATCTTTATAATATTATTGTAAAAATATGTAACAAGAATATTACTGTGTCTTATTCTTTCTGGGACTTGTTGGGATTGCATTATTGTATAGCTCCAGCTACATAACGCAACCTAAACCCTTCAATCAAATCAAATCAAATCAAATCAAATCAAATCAAATCAAATCAAAACAAATCAAATATATCCTATAGCGTTTTCTATTTCATTTTGTAAATCTCTTATAGATTCAGGAAGCAGTGAGGTTATGGTGACCTTACCGCACTTAATGACATTTCTGAGCTCAACTAACGATATTCATGTATAGTATGATCTATACTGTGATCTATAATATGCTTCTAGTGCGTCTATAATATTCTCGTTGGGACCTCTTAGTGTCTATGGAGCTCATTAGCGTATTGAGTTACTTGGCATTTTTTCCACCTCGTATGGGATCGATGCAAAGGTCCTGCAAAGGTGATATGTGCATCCTACCCCTCCAAAAATGTATTTTAGGACAACTGTAGCACTTGTTTTAGTGAGCTTACAAGAATCATTGACCCACTCACCATCCACTGAGGCTGCAGGTGTGGGGAAGGCAGAGATCTGGCACACAACACTCAGGGCTAGAAGCTGGAAGAGGACGAAAAGGCCAATGCAATTTGACGCCATCCTGAAATGAATAGTCTTCAAGTGTCCAGGAGGAGGTTTTTCTCCCGG
The DNA here is from genome assembly GCF_902150065.1 of Myripristis murdjan. NCBI lineage: Eukaryota > Metazoa > Chordata > Actinopteri > Holocentriformes > Holocentridae > Myripristis > Myripristis murdjan. The sequence goes on from NC_043982.1 coordinate 16,661,082, forward strand.
CTCTCGTCCGTGTGTGGTCTGGTCTGGTGAGGTCCGGTCCCCCCCACAGAAAGTGCTGAATATCTGGACAGCTCCGCTCCTCTCCGACCGGCCGCTGGTGCTGAAACTGCCGCGGAGGCTGCGCCGTGTGTAACCCGCTCTGTGGGACACACCGGGTGGGGAGGGGCTGGCCAAATCTCCGCTCTGCTCTGGAGCTGTTAACGACCCGCGGTGCTGAAACCAGGTCAGCTCTCTATATTTATCACCAGATAAGCAGGGAGGTTCGCTGTCACTCTAAAGCCCCGTGTGAGCTACAGCATCACCTGCTGAGCAAATAATGGAGCCCGCTACAACAGGACCTGCCCCCTTCTCCTTGTACGGGGGAGGTGGGGGAGCAGAACACTGCAAAAAAGAACTACCCACTTCTGACTTTTAACATATGTTTTATTTCTCTTCATGGAAGTGAGAGAAATCTCCTAGTGCGCGACGCAAGTCCACTTTTCCCCGGTGCAAGTCTACTTTGGTTGTTGATGATGTTTTTAAAAGAAATTCCCTGATTAAAGTGGAACATTTTTGATACTGGAGGAGTGAATTTTCCCCCTGCCCTCTTTTCAGATACTGACACCTGTTTCCAGAAAATTCCCCACAAAAGTGAAACTGCAGACTGGAGACGAAAGTGGATTAGCTCACCTCATTGGCTTTGACTTTTAACTTTTAATTTCGATTTTAAAACCGAGGATACAAGACCAAACAACTGATTGAGATGAATATTTTTTGCAGTGAATGGGCAGTAAATCCGCCTATGTCGTGCGTCAGCCCCAACCTGCGTCATGGTTGTACATCTTCGATCGCACAGTCAATAGCCACCGCTATTAAACTGATGAAAACGGCAAACAATTAGACGCATTTTAGGGAAAGGCATGTTAGCCAAGTTTTATGACCGTTTTTATTAGCATGCTGAAATTTCCCCCTTGATGTACACCCCTCAGGAAAGATTTTGCAAGTTTCATTAGGCTCTGTTTACTTCACAGTTTCCCAAAGCGACCACATTTCAATGGGATTGCAACAAAGGAGAAAAAAAAATCACCGCACAATGGTTTGATTAGAGTTGTCCCATCTCCCCATTACAAATAAATAATCTTGATGCTGTATCAAGTCATCTTACAACAAAAGTCTTTTTAGATAGTGCTCTTCACTGTAAAATTCTCTCCAACAGAGGAATACTGATTTAATTGTGTCTATTGATTAAGCATGACCTGGTTTTTTAATTTGTCCACATGGGCTGGGGGGCGTCACACCAGGCTGGTGGGGTACAACAACCAGTTCATTAGTAGCCTTAAGCATATGATTTGGATGATTTGACATGTCATGGTTAATCCTCTTCTGTATGAAAGCCTTATGCATCGGATTACATTGCGTCCTGCTCAACGATTGGTTGACACTGTCTCTCAGTTCAAGAGTCACAGCACTTTGCCACAACACACTTGCTTAGTGCTGTCACAACCAGGAATCTGAAATGAACTCTAAAGTGACTGTTTTAGTGCTGCCAGGACGGCAGCTAATGTTTTCCACACACATGGTGTACTACTGGCATTTAGAAGTTTGATTTTCATTAACTTTCAGTGTGTCATTGGTTAGCTGGCTGTGTGTGGAGAGAGGTTTGTGTGTTTGTGTGTGTGGGAGAGAAAGAAAGGAAAGATACAGAGAGAGAGAGAGTGAGAGAGGGAGTAGAGAGAGAGAGATACAATACAATGCCATTCCATATCATGTTCAATGGAAAAAAAATTACAAAATGTTATGGTACAAAACAAAATGATATGATATCATACAGTGTGATGCAATACAATTTAATTTAACACCATACAATACAGGGGGGTGGGAACCACTGGGTAACTGGTGATATGATGCTGTCACAATATTTTGCCCATGATAACAATAGAAGCACGACACAGGCGATTCTACAGTATGTGATATGTTGTAAGATAGTTGGCTATAATACGTCACAAAGAAGAAAACATACCGTGGAAGTGTCAAAATAATTTTTCAGTAAGTAGGAATCAGCCGTGTTTTAATAGATAGATAGATAGATAGATAGATAGATATAAACTTTATTAATCCCCGCAGGGAAATTACAGTGCCATAGCAGCAGAAAAAACAGCCACACACAACACAATAGAGACAGTAAAACCACATTAAAAACAGACTAAGAAGTGCAGTAAGATAAATAAGTGAATAAATAGTAAAATAAATAAAATACAGTGAAGTAAAATAGTAAAATAGTAAAATACGATGAAGACCAGAGGCTGAGGCACTATAGGCGATCGATGGGGCAGTAACTAAATAAATATTTTCTGGTTAATATGCACAGCGACATGACAGGACAGGTCCAGTAAAGACAAGGAACAAATATGGCTCACCGGAACGCAAATGTGCATCTGTGCAAATTAAGTTGAAAAGTCAAATATCATTACTTGGCACAAATATATCAATAATGTCTCAAGAGGAAGTATCACAATATATTTGTATTTAGATACACTGGCCCGCTCCCACAATACAATACACAAAACAAGTAAACATGTCCACCAGAGGTGTATGAAATGGCATGGTACAAAACAATAACATTGCAATACAACACAAACAAGACAATGTGATGCAATACACCACCGTTTGCTGGAGAAAGTCTTAGTTTCAGACTGTATGGATCTGCACAGAAAACATACTACACCTCACACATGACATCAGCCCATCAGTGAGCAGCACATTCACCCTCAGACAGTCAGGTCAGACCTGTAATGCACATAAAGGAGAGGGACAGAGGAGGAAACAGTGTGCTGCATGTGCTGAGCCATGGGATGAACAGCCTTTACAGTCAGTCTGTATTCAGGGAGGAGCCAGGACAGGAAATAATGCCTCAGCAAGCGCAAGAGTGGGCGGCATCACAAACACCCACTGGGCACAGTCTTGTATAATGCACATCCTGCACAATAGTGAACAGCAGCATACAACAACATTCACTACCATAATCACTGCCAAGCCTATCTATTTAGTTTTAGAACATAATGTATAAAAGGTGGGGAGTCGCTTCTGTGCCAGTTTGTAGAACAGTACAATTTAATCTATGAAAATAATTATTGTCTTTTGTTGTCTATTTACTCCTAAAAGCTTTCCTTCACATTACACCAGAAATACAATACATCAGGCATCACAAGTTAGACTCTGGTCTAAGTCTGAAGGAAAACTTCTTATAGTGTAGTGGTTTGTTGTGGCTGCTGTATCTCAATATGTTGTCCAATCCTGAGCCTTGTTTCAATTGCTCAACCATCTCAGCCAATCACAGCGACTGTATAGCAGGAAGTGCTTTTATTCAGTGAGAGAGAGAGAGAGAGAGAGTGAGAGAGAGAGATAGAGAGAGAGAGAGAGAGAGAGAGAGAGAGAGAGAGAGAGAGAGAGAGAGAGAGAGAGAGAGAGGCCAATGAAGGAGCAAAAGAAAAAGCAAAAATGCCCAAAAAGTTTTAGATACATGAGTATCTGTTCTAAACAATCTCTTTGTTTTCATCCAGTAAAAGTGCTGTGTTTTTGTTGTGCCTAATGTTGCATCGGTGTTGCAGCAGGCACTTTATTTTTCTGGTTGATGTCTGACCAATGAACAGGATAAAGAGCTAGTCTTGTTCAGATGAGGACTGAAGTGAGCAGTGTTATATTTTCATTTCTACTTTTAAGGGAAACTCATTTTGGTACTTTTATTTATGAGTAAGCCTTCTTATTTCTTTTTTCTGTCTTTAACAATGTGTCTAATGTGAGAATGTCTTATTTTTTAAATTGTACTTCACTAGGTTTTATAGTTACATGCACACACCTGCACACCTGCAGACCCTCAATACTACACCCATACAGGCCTACAAATGACAAGGAAAGTTAGATGCGATGGCCTAGAGGTGTGACTCTTCAGATTCAGTTTGATTCCCAGTTCACTACTCGGTGAAGTTTAAGCAGGATCTCAATTCCAGTTTGTAAACCATGATTCAAGTCAACAGTTGTTCAGGTTTGTGTTTTTTTGGCTGAAATGTTCGATCCATTAAATAAATATGTGCAATAATGTAAGACTATACTTATAAATTGTGAAAAAATTAATTATGCATTTTTTATTCTAACCACAAATTAGGTCTTTTTAAAAAAAATAATTATGGATAATTTGAATCAAAACATTTCATACTCAAGCCAAAGTGAGAGTGATTCATTCAATTTTTTGCACACTAACACTCACACAAACACACACCGCTGCCATCACTATATTCTCCCTGAAGATACTCTTCTCTCAGGTTGGCATTTGCTGAGGTGCCGCTTCGCTGCCAACGTGAGGCAGCCAACACCATTTTGTACATCAACTGTAAAGAATAAACCTTGCAATTCATCCATCAGTAACTGAAATGACTCATGTTCATGTGTGTGTTTTGAACAGACAGGAGAGAGCAGTTGTGTGTTGTGGTGTGTGCAGTGCAGGATGGGATGTGTGCCTCCCTCTGCGGGACAATTGTACCGTACTTCCTGTCCTCGGCCTGCCTCAGCAGTCCCTGAGCAGGAGCGCTGCCAAACCCGCCGCCAAATGGTGCACCCAGTCTGGTGCAACTGTAACACCACACAGTCGACTGAGGAAATCATGCTATCAGTAATTAATACCGTGATCCACTCATCAAAGTGAGCAGTGAAGAGGATTTTGCAGACATGCAGTGGCACAGATTGTAGCCAGTGATTTCCCTGCAGTCATCTGATCATTTAACCAATATCTGATAATTAATCAATATTTTACCTCTCTGCATGCTTCACTGTGATCTGTCCTGACCTTGTCCCTGCACATGATCAGACTGCCATATGGAAACTGAGTCTACACTGACATCTAGTGTTCACTTGGTGTGAAGGCGCTCTCACTCTCACTCTTGTTCTGTTGCTTTAGGGCCAATAACTTGACAGAGCGCCAGCATGTAAATGAAAACAAAGTTTGTCCCTCCGAGGATAGGCGCGAGTGTCCTGTTTATGCAGCGGCTTCCACCTCCTGCGAGAAAGGACATTCACAGCGACTTGTTGACCTCAGCCCAGAAAAAAAAAAAAAAAAAAAAAAAAAAAACATTTGCTGTAAACAAGTGGTTTGGCTGGGGTTTCTACTTGTGTGGTTGGCTAGGATGGGACACATCTGTGTACTTTTACTTTTTTTTTGTAAATACTGCTCCATTTTGCCCTCTGTTTCTCAGGCTGACATTTTGATATTTTAGATACCCACTTCATCCTGCTGTCTGAGCTGAACTGGATAGCAAAGTTGGTATTGTGGTTTGGTGTGGGTGTATTCTTAGTCATTTGACATGAACAGCATTTAATAGCTTTTGTAACTGTTCAGTCATTTGAGCCATTTAAGTTTTTGTTTAGTTTTAAAAAATCTTTTGGCCATAGTCATCTCAAGTTTTTGCTCAGTTTTAATCCCTGTGTCCAGGAGAGGCAGCTGCACTACACATCATTTTACTGTAAAGCAGGTTGTTGATGAACATTTACACAGTATTTGATCAGTTTACCTTTACGGTTTGGGGTTGAGTCTAATTAGGAGAGTAATTGCAGATTTCTGTGTGTTTGTTGATATATATTAAGTGACTACAGTGCCACCCTGTGTTTATTGGATGTGGTGCTGTCTATCCTTGCTAGAGTCATGTGTCTGTATTATTTTATTCTTTCACCAAAATCACATATCAACTGCACAGCCTCAGGACAAAAGCAAGAGGAGATAAAAGAAGATACTGATAAAAAAAAAAAAAAAAAAAAAGCATATCACAAGTATATCACAAAGTTAAAGGCAGCTGGACTTGTTTGTCTCGAAGATCTTTCACCTCCCATCCATGCCATGAGGCTTCATCAGTTCTAGTTCCTGGTTGGACCGTCACAGGATTTAAACCCTTAGAGGGGCGATCACACCTCGATGTCACATGAGGGTCATTCAAGTCATGCATGGCCCAGCGGAGGAGGGCTCACTCGTCAGGTCAGGAGTCAGCCGTCTGCCTCACCGGAGCTGCTCAAGCCTCTTGGATGAGCAGCGAATCACATCTTGATAACCGATGACCTGGATCGCAGAGAATCTTCACAGGCATGTTAAATGAAGTATTCGTGGTAATTGGCAACTGACATGTGTTTTTCAATGGCCAGTGCCAATATTTAGAGAGCATAATGCCAATATCATGTTTTTTAAAAGCTTATAATAAAATACAAAATTTAACAATAACAAATGAGACACAAAATTGCAGAACTTGAATCAACATTTTTTTTTATCACCAATATTATTGTCTGCTTTGTCCCTGTTTGCTTAAGTAGATCTGCACTCTGTCTGCAGTACATTTATTTTAAATAAAAAAAAATGCATCAACTAAATAAATGTCCACATGTAAAAAAAACAAAAACAAAAACAAAAAACTTTGTCAAAAACTATTTATGACTGAAAAAAGTAAAACTTTATTAACTTAACAACAGCATTGTCAGCATCATTCCACAGCTGCCACACACTGTTTATAGGGCCCCATGAGCACAGATATCAGCTGATGTCGATATGTTTAGAATGTCATATTATTATAATACAACACACCGTTTTCTGGTGTTTCGTTGAGTATTAGGGGAGTGACAGGTCATTGAATAGAGTTGCATAAACATTGCATCTATGCCTCAGTTATCAATTCTGTGAATTACATTTTTGGCCTGAAATGCTTTGGATCAAATCATTTATGATTCTTAAAAACAGAAAAAGAAAAAGCAAGGATGTGTTGATCCAACTGAATACTATGAACTGCAACTTTTGTTTAGTCAGTGATGTTTTTAGTTTAAATAATGCAGTAATTGTGTTGTCTTTTTTCACATTTCAGAAGAAAGAGGACAGTCTGACACCATTGCATGTATTTATTAAATGTATGTAAAAGTATGGCTTTAAAGAACTGAGGTGAATTACTGACCACACATTTGAATGAAACTGAATCATTCCAAAAAAGGAAAAATTGTGCTTGTATTGAATCTCCAGCTAAGGAAATGTATTTGGAAAATAATTTCTGTGAAGCCAAAGATTAGCTGCAGTTGACTGACATCCAGATGAAGAAGCACCATCATATTTTGTTGAAGGTCTGGTCAAATTTCTCTCATGTCATTGCGGCTGGATGAAATGTGAATAAGACACAACACAGACACACAGACATCAGGATTAATCAGATCGGCACAAATCAGATTTCATACATCGTCTCTGTCTGGCTGTGTGTGTGTGTGTGTGTATGTGTGTGTGTAGAGGTGATGGGGAGCACTGCTGACATGGTATTTACTATATGTTTGCTATGGTTTGTAAATGTTATCTGATTTTTTTTTTTTTTTAATAAAGCTTTTATATTTGGAGGGTCTAAATCGAGGCTGTGTCTTCAGAGAAAGAAGCAGAGATGGAACAGCTGATTGTGAATTTTCTGTTTATTTCAGAGCCAAAGGGGAAGCGTTGGAGGACTTCAAAGACCAGAACTATGACCTTAGCGTTCATTTCAGAGGAAATTCAGCAGGGGAAAGCTTTTGATATGGCATCTATTTACAGCCCTTTCAAACATTATGCAAGGGACACTCCATTTTCCTAAGAAATCCTGTGGTTATTTAGGACAGATAACCTTTTGTGTGCGCTGGCAGAGTCACATTCTCATTCAAATTGCTATCTCTGGCCACCAGCCCCGTGTGAATAAGTTCTGTTTGAGTGGTTGCTCTCGTTTTGTTTTTCTTTTGAATATCAACACTCATGGAACAACAATATTACCACAGGAGTTTGTCTGGCCTGTTCTGATGTAGCCATCCAAATGAGCTGCAATCTTCCAAGAAAACAAAACAAAAAAAAAAACAAAACAGCCGCAACATAATGAAAGCTCCTTTTAAAAAACTGATCTGAGCAACTAATTACAAAATAGCATTGCTCTCTGTTGTAACAGACCAACTTTTAAGAGCACGACAACAACGGCCTGATAGACATTACTGACATTTCATTCAGGAGGTTTCTGTTGTCCCACCACTAGAGGTCTACAGTTCTCACAAGCAGGGACGATACAGACTCTGACACTCATACACCAACACCTCCATGTTAACTAGTCATGCGGTCTCATATTCAGTCTTGAACGGTTGTTTTGCTTCAAGTGAAAAAGTGAAAAAATCTGCCCCGTGGGAGAGGATAATCCCACTTGTTTCCAATGCAGTTTCACCTGTTTCAGGGAAGGACTTTTTCAGGGAAGAGGGATAAATATGTTGAAACAAGGCAGAGGGAAGCAGATCAGACTGAGTTGATTAGCATCAAAAACAAGTGGGATTATCTCGTCCTGTTAAAATCAAGGTTTTAAGGCTGAATATGAGAATGAATAAATTGTTAAGATGTAGATTTATTTTAATTGCAGTGCACAGATGATAAAACTGTCAGTCTTGTAAATCGCCCGTCACACTGATAATTCTGTATTTCTGCATTTCTGCTCATGTAAATGATCCAGGGTGAACTCTGGGTTGCTCAAGGACACTTTGAAAGGACACATTTACACGTGTGGGGACCAAACCTGTGACCTCCCAATTACATGAGGCCGTCTCCCACAGCTGGGTCAGTCAGTCTGTCAGCGGCTGCCATGCAGTGATCATCCTGTCAACTCGCTCTTCCCCTGTCAGCCGCTCCCAGCTTTGACACACAGCTCTGGGTGTTCATTAAGCCAGGCCAGGCTTCAATCCATCAAAAGGAGGTATTTTTACTCCCCTTGACACTTACAACGTGTATGTGTGTGTGTGTGTGTGTATGTATTACAACAGAGATATATGTGTGTGTTGTAGTACCTCTCAGATGATAAGTTTTAGACCTTTGGATGATTTTTTTTTTTTTTTTTTTTTTTTTTGATTTGTTGGTTGGTTTTATAGATGGTTTTATGATTAGATTAAGGTTTAGTTGAGGAGTAGAGTCCTAACGGGGATAGAAGGAGTGTTAGACTGATATTTTGACTTGCCAGGATATGGGGCTGATATCAACATTTTATTAAATATCACATCTTGGCAAGTCATATAGTTTCTTTGCACATATCTCTCATTCATTCATTACTTATTTATTTATCTATTTATTGTAAACCATTACCAAATTTGCATGAAATTTGAAAAACTTAAAAACTGAATATTAGCTGAAAACACTGGAAGCCTCAGTTCAAACTAGATTTCAAGGGCATGGACAAAGAAAGCTAAACAACAGGCAAAATATGAAAAATATGAAACACTTGAATGAGCGATCTGGATGCTGTGACAATGGAAACGCTTTAAAGGGACGGTAAACTAAAAGATTTCCATTTTCATTCTCATGTTTTCTATTGTTATCTTCAGGTGTAGAAAACATCACGAATCTGTAAAAGCATTGAGTCCTTTGTATGTAGATAGAAGCCTTTATCTTCAGAGTCAGAGGTTTGGTTATGCTGGAGATTAAAAGCTTCTTTCACAAGTGGAGTGACCTCGGCTTTTATTCCTGCCGCCCCCGTTTGACTGACTCTTCAAATATTCCTCTAGCCTTAACAGTAACTTCTAGCACGGCCTTGTTGAATGGTAAAATGTCCATAGGATTATTTTACCAGCTTAACAATCCAGGCTTTTAAATTGGACAGTTATTTTGTAAGTGGACAATTTAACAAACAATGTGGATCTTCAAAAGTAATAAAGGGCACAATAATGAGCCAATTATTTACTTTTAGCTTCAGAAAAATAAAATTTAAAAAATCATCATTGTTGTCAGCCCTCAAAAACGTAGACAGAATCTTAGATAGAAGCCAAAACAGAAAAGGTGGTGGTGTGATAAGTAAATTAAACACAGCCACCCAAACCCACACACACACACACACACACACACACACACACACACACACAAACATCTTTCTCCCTGTCTCATCCAGTGTGAGGTCTCCCCTGTTCAGGCCATTAGTCCGATTTAACAAACTGGAATCAGCTGTGGATTCTGGCCAATAGGAGGAGAGAACAGGCAGAGGCAAAGGGCAGAGGCGAATAAAGTTTATGATTGTGCCACTGCCACCACTGTCCTTACGTCAAATGACACTTTAATGAGACTATAACCACGTAGCTGATTGACTGTGTGTGTACCTCAGAGTGTGTGTGTGTGTGTGTGTGTGTGTGTGTGTGTGTGTGTGTGTTTAAATGGGTCCTCAGTGGGTGGGTGGTCTTTCTGTTTCATGAGTTTATGAACAGGAACTCAGACTATCGGCGTCAGCCTCCATGTTTTCCTGGACTGGTGAGCAGAAAGGACCAAGGGGCACCTAATGGACCAGAAATGACAAATCACTGATTTTCCTCTTTTCAGATCCTGTGCGCTTGCAGATTTATGGCTGATGTGCACGAGTGTCAAATGGGTAGGAAACTGGTGACGCATCATTTGTGGCTTATTTTCCAGAACAGATTCATCCATGCATTTTCTGTCATGATGGCCATTTCCCTTCCAAAAAAAAAAAAAAAAAAAAAAAAAAAAAAAAAGATGTGACAGTGTCTTTAGTTAAACTAGAAGTAGCTGGTCAAACTTGGTAACCAATTTGTTTTGATTGAATTGAATGGCAGGTTGAGGAATTTGCTTCCCCTCATATTTTCCTTCCAAAATCAAAATGTAGCATCTCAAGAAAAATGCAGCAATGACTGCCAACGCGAAGCATGCCGTCCATCTGTCCTGAAATTGCCTTCCAGTTTAAATGGATGTTTTACCGTCAAAGGGACTGCAAAATAAACACTGACATATGTTTACAAGGAATCTTTAATAAAAGACAAGTGTTACACCCTTGTAGAGAAGGTAGACACAAATACATGAAACACACACACACGCACACACTGTGTCAGAGTTTGTGTTATGTACAAACGTGATTCAAGCAGATCCCATACAAACTTGTGTACATACACACGCACGCATACATGCACACCCTCACAGAAAGACAGTGACACACACACACACACGCACACGCACACACACTGCAAAACCCTTCAAGGCCATTCCAGAGGACACACTATTTATGCTGGATTTTTAATGCAGCTGTAATTCAGAGAAGCTGCCGTAGTTAATGTAAAATATCTGTTGAATCGTCATAGTTTATCTTGAAGTGACATAGCAATGTCCCTGGTATGGCTTTAAGGAACTGTACTAAACCATACTTCATCTGTGGTTTCGTGCAAAGGTAAAATTTAGTTATCTGGAACCCACAACACCAAGGAAACAGAGCTGTCATAAAGGCATTAAACAGTGCAGAGAGACCCTACATTTACACATTTGGCAGGAAATCATGACTGTAGACTTTGATTGGTTTGGTCTGATCATAAACACTGCATTTGTATGACATTATGACACTCACATTAGGTGATAATAAGGGAGAAAATTACATTACAGCATATTTATGTAATTTAACCCTTAAGCTTCATGCACAGAAAAATAAACAACATAACTGACTGGAAATCACAGAAATTGGCTTTGCAGATTGAGAAAGCACTACAGATTATCTTCCATATCCAAATATCCCTATGTTTTGTTTTGGGTTTTTTTTTGGCCATTGGTACAGTATACCTTTGTACACAAAGGGAAGGACTTGGAATGCTTTAATGCATAATGATGTGACGTGATGCAGGATGTCCCAACGTGCAGCAATGAACCACTGAGTGGGAAGAAAGAGTGCTAAGTCCCCTCACAGAACCACAGCAGCAGGACGACACAGCTGGCTCCATGATCAAATGGACGCAGAAGAAATAAGAGGATGAGAGTGAAAAGAAGAGAGACGATACCAGTGGTGAGGAGTGAGCAGCACGACTGAAAGCAGAATACAGCTAGGCAGGAGACAGCAACAAGAGAGGGAGCAGGAGGGTGAAGGCCGTGAAAACAATGAGGAAGCTGAGATACGCAGTAAAAAAAAAAAAAAAAAAAAAAAAAATCTCCATCTCATCAAGTGATTTACTTTCATATTCAGCCTTAAAATCTTATTTCTCTTAAAGCAAGTGAGAAATCTGCCACTGGGATGAGATAATCCCACTTATTTTCAATGCAGTTTCATTTGTTTAAAGGCATAACAAGGCAGATCAGCCCTCTAGCATCTAGGAAATAACACTTGATTTCAGAAAATTATGGAAACATTAGCACTGGAAATATGGTGGTGGTGGGGGAGGGTTATCTCATCCTACTGGTAGATTGTTTTCCCTCTTATTTTAAGAAAATCAATCTTTTAACACTAAAAATAAGACTAAATGACTTGTTAAGATGCAGATTTTTGGCAGTGTAGAGGTGAAAGGGATCAGCTGATAAAAGGTTAAAGTGTTCCCTCGTCCAGCAGTTTGTTGATGCCATGGCAAATCTTCCTCAGAGAGAGTCTGTACTCCTCTGCGTCGCCGTACAGCTCAGCCAGGAACTCGCCGTGGGCAAAATGGTTGAAGACGTGGTCGATGCGCGCGTGCGAGCGTGCCGTCAGGTGCTGCTCAACCAGGGTGTGAAGCAGGTCCCTGCACTCCAGCAGCAGCTCCGACAGAATATTCCTGTCAAAGGTGTACTCCACCTCGTAGAAACTGACCGCCGTCATGGCCGCCTGGTTCATCTTCTTTTTGAACCGCTCCACCGTGTCCAGCTCATCGGGGCTGAACTGGTGGTTGCGGTAGAGGATGCCGATCTTTAGGGCGATCTTGATGACATCTTTGATGATTTTGTGCGCCTCCTTCTTGCTTTTGGTGAACTCCCGGCTGGCCTTGTACAGCTCGTCCAGGATCTCACTGCTGGTGTCGTCTGTCAGCATGTTGGCCACCACCATGGTCGCCATCTTGCTCAGGATCTTCTTTTGGGCCTGCAGGGCCAGGGAGCGCGAGTTGAAGCTCTCCTGGCCTGCAGTGAGAGAGAGAGAGAGAGAGAGAGAGAGAGGGAGAGGGAGAGGTTTGGGTTAGGCCAAAAGGTCAAAATTCCTCACTCTGTGTTTACTCTTTAAAGCAGATTTAGGACCAAACAAACAGAAGAATGAAGAGATTTCTTCCTCCTACTCAAAGTAATGGGAGTTAATCACGAAAAAAAAAAAAAAAAAAAAAAAAAAACTGTCACCTAAACAGCAGCAACTGAGTGTCCTGTTTGATATCCTTTGGTATGAAGCATCACAGACCAGCCACTCTGGTTGAAGTGAGTGTGCAGTGTATTGACGTCATGCTGCATGATTGCTGGGTACTGAAGTTCAAACACTTTTCGAGAAGTTACCTCTCCCTGACATTTGGAGTTGCCAGTGTGCTTGGTTGCCCAGTGCACCTTTGACTGAGATAGTTTTCTTCAAAATGAGAGAAACACAACTTGAAACAAAAAATGAAATGTGACCTGCTCTTAGCAAATGACTGAAAGCAAAAATATCAACAAAGTGTGGTGCTTTACTAAGCACTGCAGCCAAATTAACAGGCACAAAAACAAAAGGCTCAGGAGAAATGCTCAGGAAAAAACATATAACAGTATAAAACACTTAACGCAGACACACACACACACACACACACACACACACACACAAACATATATTTAAACAGTGGTCCCGAGTGTATATATATTCTTGAAACAGCTGACTTACAGCTGGACAAACAGGCTTCTGAAATTCTCTCGAGCCATGAATAATAACAGTAGTAAAAGAGCATGGGGTCTATATTTCTCCAGTGAAAACCTTTTTCATTAAACCAAGCCAATTCAGCGACATTAAAAATTATGTGTGCATGTCTTTGCATAAAGATTTCTGCTTATGTATTTGAAAGAAAGTCCAATGCTGAAGTTGGATTTTGGGAGTACATCGATTTATTTATTTTTTCTGGCAATAATCTCGTTGATCAAATTACTGCTGTGCGACAAGAAGATGAGAAGCAGTTGTACCTCGGTGTGTTCTGTAAATATTAAGCCGTTTGGGATGACTCACTCTTAGCCTGCACCATAGCTAAATCAAATCAGGATAAACAGAAGTAAAGTTGATTAAAGAGCTTTTTTTTTTTTTTTTTTTTTTTTGCCAAAACGCCAATGTTATGCTCTTAGTTGAATTACAGATTGCGTTTTAAAACTTCCCTGCCAAAGTATCTCAATAGTAAACACGTTGTAAATGAGAGGAGGCTGAGGAAACCCGTTCGGGAGCAGATGAAACGCGGTGCAGCCACATTCTGCGGCAGGGCGGCGGCCTTCCTGGAGCTGGCAGCGCTGCGGTGGGCTGAGCTACCAGAGGAATGACTATCTGCTCCGGCTAACATCAAACAGCTGTCAGAGTGTGATTGTACAACGATAAGGGCTCCTCTGCTTTGCGTCTCTCCTCTGCCTCTACAAGTCCAGATTTATCGTCATGTTACACTGGGTTCCACTGTACAAAAAGTGCTGTCACCATTTATCACCGAGGAGAACATCCAAGACTGCCTGCGTCTTGGTGCTGAGCCGTGCCAGCAGGCCGGCATGTGTCTGTGTGAATTGTGAGGAGTGGGAGGATAGAGAGGGGTTCTATTTAGGTGCCACCCAGCTACAAATTACACACCAGATAACTCCTATTATGATTAAAGCCAAGGAAAAAAGGCTTCACTTTTTTCCTGTTCCCTGGGCACACAGTCAGCCTCCTCCTCCTCCACACGCATATCCGCAGAGAGAGAAGGGAGGAAGAGACGAGGCTAGAGAGGGAGAGGAGGGTGTGTGTGTGTGTGTGTGTGTGTGTGTGTGTGTGTGTGGAGGGGGGTAGGGTGGTCAGTGCCCAGTGGGCTCAGCTCAGAATAGCAGGAGATGAGTCCCAAATCAAAAGAGAAACACCTGCTTTGTTGTCATTATAATCTGATTAAAAACATACAGCTATGTGTCCGTATCCACACCATCACTGCATCCCTTCAACAGGATGCCTCCTTTCTTTCTTTCATGTAACTCACAGTGTGTCTGTGTCACTTCAACATGTGAGAAGCTGAATGCTGTGGCGGCAATCATCACAACCCCATCTAGATGTGCAGGAGTGACATTCCATGTGCTGGTGTGAAGCAAAGTGACATTTCACATTCTTGCAATTAGCTGATTGTGACATTTGAAAAATAACAAGGTGTCTGTCTGTGTGTAAATTCATTTGCCAGTAAATGATGTGCCTTATGTCTTTTGTACTGTAAGCCGACTGTGCAGGTTAGGGGAAAGAGGGGCTGCAGGACAACTGAGCATGTAATGTTTTTTCAGACACACACACACACACACATCGGATATGATGACATATAGTTATTGTGTGGCCCATTTGCTGTATGTTGAACATATATGAGTAATTTTATATGTGCATTTATAAAAAGAACATACTGTCCTTATATGGTTGTATATGTGCTCAGCATGCATACAGTATAAACAGTGATGACTCAAAAAACTGCGGAGTATGCATGTATGTGTAATGTAGGTTAGATATATTCTGCATGCTCAAATATGAAAATATGCCAACATGAAATTTGCTTCATATATGGGCATATATGTCATTTGGAAACCCCCTCTATGTACAGGTTAGGGCATATATGTCATTTGCAAACCCCCTCTATGTACAATGCATGTCTGCATGGGTTAATGTCCCCACACAACATCAGCATCAACAACAATAACCTGATGGGATGGTTTGAGGCGTCCCGGCGAGCAGTGCACCAACAATCCTAAAGGAATGCAAGAGGAAATGTGTCCTATGTTGTTTTCAGAGCTGACACAATGATATAGTGCGTGCAAGCTGTGAAGCAATACAGAGATTTGCATGATGTTTGAATAGCAACACCAGGATATTTAACTGCGATTTTCATTAGAAAGCTCTGTGGCTCTCATCAACAGGCTCTCTTTGTCACTGTCATTTCCTGTTTCTGTGAAGCAGCTCTTTGTTCGGCTGGGCCTCTGATATTCAGAATCCCTACTGGATAGATTTGGGAGACCCTGGCACACGGATGAAGGTGATGGCTCCCTCCATAAAGGCTGCCTTGTGATACCGTGTGGCCAAATGAGCTATGGATTTAAATCCCACCAGTTTGTGTCTAGTCTAGTCCCAAACTGAGTACAATCTTGTCTTTTCTGTGTAATTCCATAACCGAGAACAAAAGGCTCTGATGAAAAAATAACACAGCTTGATCTCTTACTTTTTAGTGCAGAACTAAAACCAGACCAATTACTGTTCAGACACACCCCACCATGCAGCCTGAGGCATGTTCTGGTGTGTCAGCAGGTAGCCATCGATTCGCTCGCGCTGACCCCTCTTACAAGCTCCTTTTCACATACCATAATGATGCGGAGAGCAACTAAAAATGAAGGATTGTGGCGGGGTGGGAAAAAAAATAAAGTGAAGAACGGACGTGAGGCTGTTCGTGGCATGAGTCAGAGCGTTGGGGAAGGAGGTGGGTGATTCAGAGTCTGGCCTGAGATTTTAGCACATACAGTAAGTGAGGGTAGATGATTACGTGGGTCCACGTCGGGACTTTGAGAAGTCCAAACTCTCTCTCTTTCTCTCCCTCTCTCTCACACGCACTGCAAAATCTTCATCTTAAAAAATCATTTACTCTCATATCCAGTCTTAATTTTTTTTTTTCTTTTTTGTCTTAAAATAAGTGAAAAGATCTACCGGTGTGATGAGTAAACTCACCCAGAATGTTCTCGAATCAAGCCTCACTTTCTTGACACTAGTGGGCTGATGTGACTTTTTCTGCCTTGTTTCAACATATTTATACTAAAAATCCCGAAACAAGTGAAACTGCACTGGAACAAGCGGAATAATCTCATCCCACTAACAATTTTTTTTTCACTTTCTTCTAAGAAAGAAGACGATTTATAAGACTTATGAGACTAAATGATGTGTTAAATGGAGATGGTTTTGCAGTGCCTACCCTCTGTAGCCTGTCACCCAGTGGCTGAGACGAATGACATGGATGAGCCGCAGTGTCATAATAAGTTAGAGAGGAGAACACACTGTCAGGGAAGATATGGTCAGAAAAATGCTGTTGTGCTCTCTCTCTCTCTCTCTCTCTCTCTCTCTCTCTCCCACTCTCTTCCCTGCATCCCTCATTTTGAAGTGTAAAATTTTCACTAAATGAAATTACTGTTTGTCATAACTCACTGAAACAAACACAACCAGCACGATGTAAGACAGCAGCAGGAAAGCCACCAGTCCATCAACGTGGTTACATAACAGTGTTTTGGGAGTTTGTGAAGTTTACTTTTAACATCAGGATTAGCAAGGTGTTCACCGCTCTCCAGCCGTGGATGTTGACTAGACAGTCTCTCTTTGTTCCGCCTGATGTTTTTAGAGCGCTGAGTCAACAGTTTCTGCTGCGCTGCATCAGAACATACATTCAGTGTGGAGCACATGGAGCCCAGCCAGCTGCTAGCAGTAGGTAGTGCACTGCAAAAAAAAAAAAAAAAAAAAAGTCCACCTTAACAAGTCAGTCAGCCTCACGCCCCGAGAGCTTGGACATACAAGGTTCTGACATATGGAGCAGAAAAGATTTGATGTATCAACTGCTTTGTATTTCTCACTATCTGTTAAAATGTTTAGCCCCATGAGTCATTTGAAAATATATAACCTCATACTTCCAAGCTCGCAAGTCAGACGTTTCTTAAATCAAGTGAAAAATTAGGGTTTCCAACTCAGTTTCACCTGCTGGAGAAATTTTCTGTAATCCAGTGTCCATACTTTGGAGGTAAACCAGGAAAAAACTTGCCTTACATTGGAAATACTCTGTAAAAAAAAAAAAAAAAAAAAAAAGTCCCCTTCTCAACAAGTCAAGTCTATTCAGTCTTAAAATCTGTTTTTTCTTAAAACAAGCAAAGCAGTCTACCAGTGGAGTGAGATAATCCCACTTGTTTCCAGTGGAGAGTCACTTGTTTCAAGATCCTGTCTGGCAAGAAGAATAAATATATTGAAGTAAGGAAGTAAAATCAGCCCAGTAGTATCAAGAAACACTTGCTTCAAGACAAGTGGGGTTATCTCATCCCATTGAAAGATTTTTTTTCTAGCTTGTTTTGAGAAAAGTGTGCTTTTAAAGACTGAATGTGAGGCTAAATTGTTGAGGTGGAGATGTTTTGCAGTCTGTGCTAATTGGTATCACCCCACTTTTTGCTTGTTTTACAAAAAAATAATATTCTAACATTCAATAATAGATGAGCTGACTTGTTAAGAAGGGCACTTTGAGCAGTGTGGCGGGGAGCGGGGCAGCGAGACGGGGACCTGAGGACTGTCTTGGTGGCGTTCCAAAAGCAGCCACAGGAATGAGCCATTAGCAGCTAACACTAACTAGACTGACGGGCCTTTACTGAGTCAACGCTGAAGGCACTTGTGGGCTTAACAGCCGGAAGACTGCCCTCCCTGCTGCCTGGCTGAACACACACGGCTCACTGGGGCAGCTCCGTGTGTGTGTGTGTGTGTGTGTGTGTGTGTGTGTGTGTGTGTGTGTGTGTATTTCAGGGTGTGATGATCTTAAATACAGCCAAATCGCTAACCATAGAAACTACAGTGTTACGATCATGTTCAAGCATGTATGGTGACAATAAAAGGAATACTTAAACAAATCGGATGTTTCTATTGTGATTATGTGTGTACGTGTGCAACAACACAGGTTTCCTCATAAAAAAATGTTGTGGGTTATTAATGTGCAGCAGGTGTTGTCCATCGTGGGTTTATTCGTGCAGCCTGTGTTGCTGCTGCCGCCATTTCATGATGGCAGCAAGACATCAACACACATGAACACAAAACACAACTCACTATGACAACAGATAACAACAACTGTATTAAGCCTGTCGCCTAAAGATTACACTCCCACACAGCTTACCTGCATCTCTTAACTATGTTCAAGGGGAATCCTATTTTGTCGCGGATTACATTTGTCTCTTAAGTATCACAAATCAACATAAATTATCATGTTGGGCTGCATCGTAGCCAGTTTTGTTACATTTAGCCACCAAAACGTCTTAGCTGTGGTTGGGGAAAGGTTAGATTTAGCCATAAAAAACACTTGGCTTCGGTAACATAACGTAACGTAAGGTAACAAAAAACAAACACCGCTGTTGTGCCGTGCTGGACTCAAATTGGGGTTGCAAGTTGAAAGCTAGGTAAACAATTATAAAACATGAGACGTGAAAAAACTAAAACCCGATCCTAAACTATCTTGTCAATCTGTAAAAATGAATCAAAATATAATAAACCATACTTGAATTTTTTTTAAATTTTTGTATCTTTGTTTAACAGGAAAGGAATTTGAATCTAAGAATTTGAATTTGCTGTCTTTTTTTTTTTTTTTTTGAGGATGGAGTTGAAGATGTATTGAAGAAATAGAGTGGCCTGAAAATTAAATAAAGAAATATGCTTGCAAAAGATCAGTTCTAAACTTAAAATAACCAAAGCCACAATGCAGAGTAACTAAAAGTAAAGTTAAGATGACACTGACAAATGCACATCTAAATATGTAAAACAAGTGTATGTTGTAATGGATATACCTGAGCCTCCTGGCTGTAACCCTCTTTGCTCTTGGTTATTCTGATTTATTTTCTGCTCTGTGTTTGTCTGCCTGCAGAGCTGAGAGCCATTTGCTGCTAAAGAGCCACTTCCTAATAATAATGTCATCATGATGCATTTGCTCTGAACCGCTCTAGGTTTCTAGACACTGCAGACGCCACTGCTTATGCAAAAGTTCATGGTCATATCAGGTAACTGGACAACACACACATGGCACACACACACACACACACACACACACTGCTTGATCAGTGCTTTCTGGAGTTGCTAATGACAACAAACTCATGTTTAGTATTGGACCAAACCAGGTCACCTGCTCAACACATCCGCCCATGGATTCAGAGGTGTATGAGCGCACATGTGCACAGTCAGGTTCACACACACCTACACAGACACACACACACATATACACACTCACATGCATACACATACAGCTTGCGTGCACACTCCCATCATCAGTGGGTTTGCACAGAAGCATTGCGTGACTCTGTGAAGGTCACTGATTCACTGATCTATGTGTGTGTGTGTGTGTGTGTGTGTGTGTGTGTGTGTATGCAACATATCCAGCGGAGAAAAGAAAACCAACCTGTATTTACTACACTGTGGCCTCCTCAGCACCTGTCAGTTCTCCATCTCCTAAACATTATTAGTGCAAACAGCAGCAGGAAACAGACAAACTGTAATGGCTGTTGACAGACGGCCTGACTCAGAGATACACAAAAGGTACGGGAGGTTAAGAGTGTTTTCAGTGAGCGCTAAGCCAAACACTGCACTCTGCAATGCTTTTCTCGAAGAAGTACAGTAGCATGTAGTGCATTGCCAAAAAATCCCCCGTTGTACATTTACTCTCCATCTGCAACCTATTTTCTGTTCACACCTAGGACAAGTATTGTATAACTCAACAGTTAATGCTTGCTTGTCCACAATGACTGGTTGCCAGGACACTCTTTGTATCTTGTAAATGCTAAAATGACAACAATTTTCCACACCTTTTCTTTCCAGATATATTCCTTCAGTTAAGGGAAAAGAAGGACAATGTGAGTTTGTCTGCAGCGATAAGAAGTTGCATGCATATCTCACATGTTCGATACTGAAGTGAAAGAGTCAGACATCTTTTGAAAAATACCAGGGCATGCTCAACTACTGTATGAATAAATCCAACAACACATGCAATAACTACAGTCTCTCATCCATCAGCTACGCCATTTCCTGAGCAAACACAAGAAAAACCCCAACAACAAAAATGTATCAGTACCAAGAAAATGGCAGAGATAATGCACCATGCAAAAAAGGTGACAGTTTGATTTCTGCTTTTTTGCTTTGGCCTTTTTGTGTGCTTTTGGTTTCCAATGCGGCCTCACGGCGCAGCTTCCCTGAGTGCATTTAAGGCTTGAGGAAAACAATGGCGCGGGTCATTCAGTGGCAGTAAAGTGGGTTTTAATAGCCAGCAGGGTTGGAGTTTAGCAAGCCTGAGAGGCCAGTGTGTCTGAGCAGGGAGAACGTGTGCTCTGTCAGCTGGTACTACACTGCAAAAAAATCTCAGTCACTTAAGCAAGTCATTTAACCTCAAGTCTTAAAAATCTTTCTTTTTTTTTTTTTTTTTTTAATTAGGAGATAAAAATCAGCCAGTGGGATGAGATACTTCCAATGCAATACAATGCAGTCTCACTTGTTTCTGGATTTTTTTTTTTTTTTTTTTTTTCTGAGAGTGAGAATAAATGTGTTGAAACAAGGCAGAATCAGCCCACTAGGATTGAGAAAATGACACTTGATTCAAGAAAATGGGAAGAAATCTCATTTCACCGACAGGTTCTTTCACATTTTGAAAAAAACAAAACAAAACAAGATTTTAACACTGAATATGAGACGACTTGTTGAGATGGAAATATTTTTTGGCAGTGTAGTGCTTTCTCAGTGGACCAGGAGACGCGCGGCCAAATTGACAGCTGGAGATTTTCATGCTCTGTGTCCATACTCTCATGCATGATTTTAAAAAAGAGACATTCGTGTAAACTTTTGCATGTGTGAACATGGTGTGGGACTCAGTCCTCTATTTTCAGTTTTATCATATCAACTACCTGTTGTCTAGTCCCATTCCTGTCCATATACACACCATCAGAGAGAGTCTGATCAGCTGTCCCTTAAAATCTGAGGCAAAACTGGCTGCATTCACAAAACAGTGTTCACAAATACATACTCTAAATGCCCTAAATGCCCTAAATCGTGATGGATTTGGTGTAACTTTAAGTGGGTGTGAATCCAGTGACATGACCGCATATTCTCCTTCACTTACTATAGCGGCTTCATGCATACAAAACTACAGATGGGTGAGTGGAAGCATTTGGAATTTGCTGGAGTCGTTCATCTGGCATGAGAGACTATTTACCACCTGACTTGAGTAGCACTCTGATTGTGAACTTGATTGGCTTAAGCACTAAAATGTTTTTTTTTTGCCCTAACGAAACAGGGACTCCTGCAGGCTCCTAACATGCAGACCTACTGTGTTCAGCCCTGAACTGCAGTCCCCCCCTTTCTCTCTATCTCTCTATTTTTCTCCCTCTTTCTCTGTCTCTTTCTCTCTCATGCACAGACACAGATACACATACTGTATATGTACTGGCATGTAGAAATGCACATACAGATGCAGGCCTACATACACAGAGGGGAGCAGCAGAAGCAGCAGTGCCCAGCCACTGATATAAAGGAGGCCTTTGTCAGTCACTTCATGTCAATTTTCATCTTCATTTTCATTTTCTCTCTCTCTCTCTCTCTCTCTCTCTCTCTCTCTCTCTCTCTCTCTCTCTCTCTCTCTCTCTCTCAGCCCTCAGAGCCCTGGACCTGGCAAGGCTCCTCACAGGGGTATTTTTGACTGCTCAAATCAGAAGATGACTCAAACATACCGCCCCTGCTTTCTCTCTCTCACTCTCTCCCTCTCTCTCTCTGTATATGTCTCAGTGTATATATCTGTGCCAGAATGGATGAAGGTAAGTGTGGAGAGTGGTGACAGAGAGAGATAATGGCTCATGCAGAGAGAAAAAGAGAGAGGGAGGGAGATACAGTGTGACGAGATGAGGTGCATTAATTCACAACATGTAAAATTTGAGTGTGAGCCAGTTTCCAGAGGGGCTCCTGGTGCTGAAAGAGGTCATTCACCATGCCATTAACAGCTGCTCAGAATGTAGAGAGACATCCAGGCCTTCTTGGTTAATAAATAACTCTCTTTTAATGTCTTAATGACTTTCACTTGTGTTAACTGAGGTTACAAAGTTCATTCCCTTTAGTAGACTGTGTGGTGTCCTTGGTTAAAACTGGGGCACATAGGTTAGAGCTTAGTCATGCTTTACTGGAAGAATGGGTAATTGTAGCAGACAGATTCATCCTCCTCACAGATTACCAAAGCTTAAAAAAACACACCCATCTGGTTGGTGTAATACATGTGATTCCTGTGCTGTTATTGTATTATGTAGGTGTTGCCTGTCTCTAATTCAGCCTAGTTGGAGATTTTATTTCTATCCATTACTAAAATTTCATGTTACAGTTTTTCTCAATTGCTAAAACACTAAACCCTTTTGTCTGAACCAAATGCTCCATTGCCTCAACCCACTGACTGAATCAGTCACTCTTTTGACAAAACCATAAGCACGTTTCACCTGTTTAGACACAACTTACCAACACATTTTCATTGTGATGCACCTGTGTTGCATAATGGTGAGCACTGGTGGCAAAAGTCAAACACAAGTAAAGCAGTGGTGTCACTGGTTGAACACAACAACTCAAAATTGATCACACTTGTGGCTAATGATGTGAGGGAACATATATAAGCCAGTTCAGAGAGCACTGCTTTGTGAGGCCCTACAATGGATAGAAATCTGAGAGGAGGAATTTGTGTGAGAGGAGGTCGGGGAGGGCGAGGTGGTCGAGGTGGTCGAGGAGGGCGAGGTGGTCAAAGAGGTCGAGGAGGTCAGTGAAGACAAAGAACAGTAATATCTGATGAAATCAGAGCTATTGTGATTGACCATGTTCTTGTCCATGGTATGAGCATGAGGGAGGCCGGACAAAGGGTACAACCAAACATCAGTAGATTCACTGTGTCCACCATAATCCGAAGATTTAGAGAAGAGAACAGGTAACTACCTTTTTTGACATTATAGTATATAAATGTTGACATCATTGTGCCACTGTACTGTAGTATTGTAATGGAGGGTTAGGCTAACTGTTTGTAGGCCTAGTATTCCATGTATATTTTTGTACTTTATTTTTACGTAGGCTTACTGTATACAAGTGCTAAATGCACAAGATTTCTGTTTGTTTTTGTACTGCAAGTGCTATGTGTAAATGCACAAGATTTCTGTTTTTTGTACTTTTTTTTTTTTTTACTATGTACAAGTGCTAAATGCACAGATTTTTGTTTTGCAACATGCATATAGCCTACAGTGAACAATAAACATTTATTTCTACAGCTTCATGTCCTGAGCATTGTGGTTTCTATTTTTCTATGTAGTGTTTAGTGCCTGCTCAGTAGTGTTTTTAATTTTGATTGACTCGGGGCACAATTTGACAACATAGTTCAGTTTTGAGCACAGATTGAACTGTTTTGAGGTGAAAGTTTGGTTTTGCAAGAGGAGTCTGAGGTTTTGTGAATGTATCTTGAAAATTGGGTTTTGTGTTCACAGGTTAGAGAAAAGGAGAGCAACTTTCAAGAAATGTGTTTTAGCAATCGAGAAAAACTGTAATGAAGTGCTACATTAATATTGCCTCCAAGAAAAAAAATATCGCTGAAACATTTGTTCATGACAAGATTTCTGTATTGGCAGGCTGTAAAAATTTAATGCTAATAATTATGTAATATTCTGTGCTGAAAATTTATGCTGATGAATAGCATTGGTGTCTCAGGAAAAACCTCACAACAAATTCAACTGAACTACAGCATATAAATGCATTATGTGGCTCCCGAAGTTTTGAAACATGAGGACAGAGGGCAGAGCAAGCACCGATACCATGAGCACATGAATTATGGATGTCATTTGCACAAACAGAGCTGCAAGGAGTTTTCTGGGTAACCAGTGAGCAAACTAACGCAAAATGTTGCACTTGTAATGAAGAAGCCTAATATATGAGGCTGTGCTCAGAGCTAGAAGTTGTAGCAGTGTGTGTGTATTTGTGTCTGTGTGTGTGTGTGTGTGTGTGTGTGTGTGTGTGTGTGTGTGTGTGTGTGTGTATCCCGAGACAAGGCTAAGTGGTTGTACTGTGACTAACAATCCAACAGAGAAGCACTTAGGAGCACCTCTGAATCCGGAGGGACACAAGAGCAGGTTGCCTTTGGCCACAATACAGCCTAAATTAACGCTGTGGCCCTCATCCTGCTCTCCCTCCGTCTCCCTCTTTCTACCTCTCTACCCCTATTTTAAATTTATTTTAAGTCCCTGTGGAGCTGAAATGGAGAGATGAGGAGAAATGAGGCAGAGAGAGGAGAAGCCGGAGTGATTAATGTGCCACTGGCCTGATGGCCTGTCATAGAGATAGAGAGAGAGAGGGAGAGAGAGAGAGAGAGAGAGAGAGAGCTGCTTGACCTCCACCTTTAGCTCTGCCCTTAGCTCTCATATCGCATGAACTCTTAGGACCGACAGAGACTTGGCACGAGCTCCAGAGGACCAGCCGGTCCACCGAGGCTGAGGCTGGTAAGATATCCTGTTCGAACAGAATGTGCACTGTAGGGCCCCTGGGGATCCCTGACCTTTGACCTCTCCACTTGCTGTAAAACTAATGTCTTTACCAGCTCAGGGTCGCTGACTTCTGCCATTGTTTAGCTGGTCAGGAGCCAGGCCACGGTTAGCTGGTTAGCCGGGCATGGGAACTGGCTCGAGGCTGTCTCCCCTCTCCTGCTTCCCTCTTCTGGGACCCGCTCCGGAAAAATCCTCTGCCACAATCGTCCGTTGACAAAACCGAGTGCTCCTGATAATGGATGTTGGTTTACACTAAAAATACACAACAGTTTTGTTTATAAAAATACAAGGGTGGGAGTAAAAAATCACATTTACTCAGCTTGCAGCAGCTGAATAGCTTTTTGTGTACTTTCTGAGTATTTATCAAACTCACAACTTACTTAAAGGGTTCAACCATTTTTTTTGTCACTATTTCACCACCCCCTTGCTGTTATGTAGGTCTACCTCTACCTACCAAGGTCCAGCTCAATGGCAGGAGGCTAACAATTAGCATGTGGAGCATCCAGCCAGTATCCAGCACTCAGTAACAATGAGAAGAAGAGAGCACCACTACTGTCCTACACGGTCATAATTAGCTGAACAGCCAAAGACAAGAGACACTGAAACTTCATTTTTTCAACAGAAAAGCAGAGCACATTGCTGGTCAAATTGACAGACAAACCATCACTGGAAAGTGCAGCACAAAAACACCAAAGCAATGAAGCCAAAGATGTTGCTGTCATAAAAAAGAGAATATATTTACCACACTGAGAAATTATCTCTCTAGATTATATAAAAGGCAGTGGCACTTTATTTACAGAATGTTAATTCAAGTATGTGGGTGTGCACATTTCTGTGTGTGTGTGTGTGTGTGTGTGTGTGTGTGTGTGTGTGCGAACTATAATGACAGACTGTGCGACTGAGCCTAATAAAAACAGAAGAGTATAAAATGCTCGGCCTTTCCTTTCTCTGGGCTGGCACCCAGACAGAACGTTCCCCTAACTTTTTCCATCTGAAATGAAGCTATAGAGAGAGACGGAGAGTGTGTGTGTGTGTGTGAGAGAGAGAGAGAGAGAGAGAGAGAGAGAGAGAGATGGTAATATGTACATTTCCATTTCACACCGTTCAGTCAGGCTTAATCAAAGTGAACAGAATGGAGCGGAATACAGAGGAAGAGGAAGGCTCAAGTGTTTGTCTGAAATGCTTTGAAAGAGCACAGAAGCAAAAAAATTATCCCAGCCATTCTGAATCTGCAGATGTGTCATTTCATTTAAACGGAGCGTGGAAGAGTGATGCAGGGAGTGATGGAGGAGGCTGGAGTGGGAAGTGAGGACAGGGTAAGGGGGGGGGGGTGACAAAGAGGGATATGGAACTGCTGCTCCATATTTCACTTGTCTAGCTGCTGTCAACGTCCCTTTCCATCAGACACGCAAGGCAAAGCGACATTGGACCTACACAACACAGTCCTGTCCCTCCCACTCTCTCAGTGCATCATCTCTACTGCATTAAAAGGGTCTGCTTCACTTGCCGTGCCTTTTATTCCTGAGTTTCCTGTCCATTTTTGTCCATCTCCTCCTAGTTGCACCAACTGTTGACGTTATGTGCCCCGCCCATCTGCTGGGCTTCATAGCAAAGATACAAGCCAGCATGGATAAATCCCAAAGCAAATGAACAACGCACAAACACTTAGCACGTTATCCTTGTAATAAAAGTAACTGTGGTTTGTGTTTTTTCATAAAGCTGACAGGCCTAGAAAAGTCACAGTCACGCTTGTTAGTCGTTGTGCCAGAAGGAGACAGAAAAAGGCAGTAAGATGATGGCGCGCATGTTGCTTAGAAACATACCATGCGTACACAAGTTCTGATGTAAACTAGTTGTGTTTACTAAATAAAAGTGTATACACTAGTAAATCAAAATGGGTTGAAAGACACAAATTACTCATGACATTGAACTTATTAGCTACATATTTAGACCTATCCTTCAGCAGGTATAGTTGTTACTTTAGATGCTAGAATAATAAATAAATAAAACCATGTCCAGTGGTTTTAGTATATTAATATGATAAATATATTATATTATATAATACTGGTAGCAATAATAATAACTAGAGGAGGAAGAAGAAGAAGAAGAAGAAGAAGAAGAATGAAACTATGTTTTATATAGCTCTAACATCAGAGGTGCACCATGTAAAATTGCACTGAAGTGAGGACTCAACAGACCAAAATAAATAAATAAATAAATAACAGAAATAGTTTGAATGGTTTGAAAGAGTACATGGTATGGCTCTAATAGTTTGCCTGACTTTATTTCAGAGTTTTATCTATTTTGTTGCCACAAAACCAGAACTGTTGTATAAAGCAACAGAGCAAGAGAGAATGTGTTATCATAAATACAACATGATGTTATTTACTACTGATGCTTTTTACTTGTTTGCTTAAATAACAGCTGTGTTTACCGTGCTATACTTAATGTCAAAGCTATTTTGGTACTCTATTACCTTTGACTGCTATGTGGTAAAATTAGACCAGCAATTCCCTATCACTTCCCGTATCGCTTAATTACACACGAAACATAGCAGTACATACCCTTTAATTAGCGACAAAGAGCCAGGTAATTTTGGCTGAATGTGACGTTCGCTAACTGCCTTCAACTTATTCTGTAAGATCTGAAAATGATGACGCTGCACTGACTTCCTTGTTTACATTTTTAAAAGTTCTTCTATTGGATGCAGCTGTTGATCCCATTTACACATCACTAAGGCTGTGCTATAAGACATTGCTTGAGTTTGAGTGGTGCAATCCAATTTAATTATTAGTTAGTTTAAAACCAAGTGTTACTAAGCACTTAGAATGGACTTTACACACAAACTAACAGATTTAGGAACAGCTGGTGCAACCCTACCCAGTTCTCTTCAATCTACTATGAGCTGGGAGTGAGTGGCAAGGAAGTAAATGTTTTCCGGCCTGCGTGAGTCGCTCCTCTCATAGACCTCAGCCAACTCTCAGCATGCTGTGGCATCGTTTACAAAGGGGCTCACACGTGCATGTGCACACACACGCACACAGACACACACACGCACACACACACACACACACACTTGCACCATCACCCGAGCCAGCTTTGCCAGCTTTCCCTATAACTTTGGCCCCCTGGTTTGTTTACTAGCTCATCCACTCTAACACAGTTTACGTAAAAGCAGAGGCTCCATGAAGCTGAGAGAGGGATTACAGAGAGGCTCACTCTGTCACCGTCTTGCTTGCAGTGCAACCTCATGAGAATGTGAGAATGTCCTTATAAGAACTATTCAGATTTCTTTTGCTGCGATTGACTGGAATAGTAAAAGTTGGATACACTTTGTTCTTTGGCCCTGAATGTCGTTACTGAGCATGACAGACTTTAGTGCGAAGCCTAAATCTGGTGCTCTCCTACTTGGCAGCCACACCACCACTAACTAATGACCAGGAAATGACTGTGGTTCACACACACACACACACACACACACACACACACACACACATACACACACACACACACACACACATACACACACACACACACACACACACACACGTAAATGTGGTGTTATTGACTACATTCATTTTCTAACCTAGAACCTTAACCCTCTCCACTACCCTTACCCTAACCTGAACCTGATCCTGTTGCTCATCTTTAAATCTAATTCTAATCCAATTGTTGGTGACCCCAAATCCAGGTCTTAAAGGAACAGTTCACCCAACATATATATATATATATAAAAAGATTTTTCCCCCCTTAACCCTAGTACATTGTAACCATTCAGAAGAACACCAGCAAACTATCTATCATCCCTTACTTTGGTGGTGGATAGATACATTTTGCCTGTGTTCTTTGGCAGAAAGTAGTTCCTAAGAAAACTCCGCACCCCCTTGGGATGTGGATAATGCCCGGTATCTGCGTCATTATTTTTGGCTAGAGTAGTTGCTGTTGAGTTTTTCACATGTAAATTTTTACAGTTGAGGCTCCACAAACAAATACCCATCCAGCCTCGTTGTATCGGGGGAGAAGGGACATGGAGAACCCTCGCCAAATCATGTAGGATCTATCAGGATTGATAGACTGCACTAAGTGAGAATATTTTTTTTCCCCCCTTTTTTGGTGAACTGTTCCTCTAACCCATACACATGCATCACAGATTGTATGTGCAAAATTCACAGGCCCACATACCTGAGCAGGCAGCACTGACCCCAGACCAGCCTGAAACAGCTTTAACCCCCCAACCCTCCCTCGCTCCACACCGCACTCCCTCAAACAGCCTGCCTCTCACACCAGGCGCCACTAGTCACTGCTGGCTTCCCTGAGTCGGACTCCAGTGAAACCGCAGCCCACTCCTCCTCCTGTGTGCGTCTATGAGGCCTTGTCAAAATGCCTCTGTGGTCCAATTCTATGTTTCAGTAATGGCTCACCCACAAGGAAACAATTCTTGCTTGAACTGTCCCACAAGCACCATGGGATGCTTCAGTACTGCAGAGGCACACGCTCACTTTGCTCGTGATCATACACGAGAAAACGTACACACACGTAGACACGCACCGGTCAGGGATTTGGGTGTTTACGACTCAGAAGTTTTGCTGGAGCTAAAGGAAAAATCACTTTCTCCTGAGTCGTCTTTTCCACTTACGGCCTTGCTCCCTCACTCCCATTTTCTTTTTTTGTGAGTTCATTTTTCAGTTTTCCAGAGCCAGCTCCTGGTGTCTGGCATTATGGGTGTATGCGCACATTTTGCTTTTCTGTGTGTGTGTGTGTGTGTGTGTGTGTGTGTGTGTGTGTGTGTGTGTGTGTGTGTGTGTGTGTGTGTGTGTGTGTGTGTGGAGGGCTGGGGTGCAGTGCACTCTCCATCTGTGGGCCAGATTAAAGGCAGAGAAAAAATCAGGGATGCATTTGTTGGGAGAGAGTAAGACCTGGGGAATGAGCAAGTGTGTAGGCATATTTTAGAATGTGTATGCTCGTGTGTGTGTGTGTGTGTGTGTGTGTGTGTGTGTGTGTGTGTGTGTGTGTGTGTGTGTGAATCTTTGTGGCTTTCTCTGTATGGGAGTGTGAGTGTATGTAACCCTGGCCTGCTATGCCAGGCTCTCATGTGTAAAGCATGTGGCTACTCTGCCAGCATGGCAATCATGAGGCAGAAGCTCTCCTCTGATTGCCGGTTGCTGCTGGGCTCAGCCCTGCTCTGTCTAATGCACAGCTCTGAACGGTGGAGGAAAGTGTCTGCTTGTCTGCAAGTTTTTTTTTCTGCGGTTCTGTCTTTGCAACATCTTACCAAAGTGTAGATTAGAGGGCGGTGACACAGGGAATAGCATTTGAAGGGTTTGTTTATATGCAGATGTGAGAATATTGAATATATCCTGGCTGCAAAGAAGAAAAAAGAAGAGAAAATCTCCTGGCTCTGTTAACCAGTCATCAGATAGATATCAGTTGTGTCATCAAACAACATCTGCCCAGGGCTCTTACTTTTGTTTATAATAGAACCACATGAACCCTCATGCCCTTAAGAATCTCACAGCTGGTATTACAACAGCCCAACAGCTTCTCTTTTCAACAATTCTGCTTTCCATAGGAAATTTCAAGTAAACAGACATGGCTGGAAATAGCTCTGCAGATGGCAGATTGAGTGATTTGCATAACCATCCTGAGTCAGCCCAAGGGAAACAGTGAGCTGGCTATCCACTATCTTTTGGTAACGTGTCAGTGTAACGTATCATATAAAGAATCCGATTTAAAGGAAGTTTCCGTAAATTTAATTGTTACTGTCCTGAATTTGAGACTGCCATGGGTTAAATGGATGTAGATGTTTCTCAGTGTGCTGCTTTCACTTTCACCTGCGGACTACGTGTGTCAGTGGTCAGCTCGATCTGCTCCTCTCCTCTTGTTCTTATGAAGGGCAGGATTGGTGCATCCGTCACTGGGTGCTTGTGTGTAATGAGAGGGGTGTGAGGGGGCCTCTGTCATACTGTAGTTACGGCTGAGCTTACTGCTACGCTTAATGCATTGTGGCTGGCATGGTTGATGGGAGTCAAGAGAGTATAGATCACAGAAAGAAACCAAAGATATCCAAGACTAATACAGGCTTATTGCTGTCTCTTCCCTCATCAAGCTCTCTCTGTCACACCTCTCCAGATTGTCAGCCATTTAGTCCAAATTAGGGCTGTGACTCACTGTCAAAAACATCTGAAGGTGATGTACCTTGCGTTGCCTTGCCTTTTCTAGTTCTAGTTCTAGTGTAGTGCTAATGGAGTTAATAGCAGACACATATTCAACAGTCTAAAACAGCAACAGAAAACATCGGGTTTTGGTGTTAAGTCTCTCAGACTCAAAGTATGCGCTTCTTTGTAGATTCCCCAAACCATACAGGGAGGAATCCATCACAGAAGAGGAAAAGTTTAACTAACTCTCAGAGGCCTCAGTAGACCGAAAGGCCGTGTGGCCACATGACAAGCTTTGTTGTGAAATGTGGGGAATCACAAAGTGAAGCGGAAGTGTAAGCAAGGTAAGTAAGGGAAAGTACAACTAAAAGATAAGAGATAAATTACAGCGATTCATCTCAGAATAACTACTAGAATGCACTGGACATAAAATTGATGATAAAAAGAATATCTGAGGGTGGAATCTTACTTTAAGGTGATTTAGAAATGTATTTTTAGAGCACACTACATTTTATTTTATTGTATTTGACTGGGGTTTTTCTTCATTATCACCCTTTCCCGTCTTTGTCTCTCTCTAAAGATTCAGTAGCAGCAGCAGCAGCAAGGGATATTAGTATTGCATGTTGTTATTGGTCCTTTGATTGTCAGTGTGAACAGCTACTGGAGAGAGAGAGAGAGAGAGAGAGAGAGAGAGAGAGAGAGAGAGAGAGAGAGACTTCGGACTGATATTAGTATTTGTCTGTTTTGTAAGCCTCCCTGTGTCTCACCCAAAAATAGCACTAAATGTCAAAGTTAAGAAGTCAGACTAACTTGCCAACAACATCCAGTAATTGCTCATGGGTAGAGACGAAGGTTGAAGGGTCAAAGCCAGCTGAAGGGGGAAAAAAATAAAAAATAAAAATAAAAAGGTTGATAATTACAGAGCTGAAGTGGACTACATAATGCATACATTTATAAATCTTCCATCCCTCATATTAAAGAATAAGGGTCATGTTTGTGTACAGCAGCGTCCTCAAAATACACCTGTTTCCAAAATACTTTTGTTTCCCCAGGTTTTGGCAGGATGTTCTGTGACCTTATAAAGCTATTGAAGACGCCACTATGATGCTAAGCTCTCCCCAGACAGTAGACTCAGTCGGCCATAAAGTAATGCAGCCAAACGACATGTTGTGCATTGAGTAAGCGTCACAATTCTCTCTTTTTCTCAACTCCACCTACACGTAGGACCAACTTTATCTTGTTTTTGGGCCAAAACACCAACAAGCCACAGCTGTTAATCCGTGCTATCTTGCATAACAAAGACCTGGCCACATAATGACGCTGATAGCTTTAGATTGTAATATAGCAAAAATCTTTCCATGATCTACCTCCAGATCTGGGCCCAGTCTTTGAAAAAAAAAAAAAAAAAAAAAAAAAAAAAAAAAAATCTGTGAACACGAAGCTTCACATGTAAATATAAATTGGACAAAGCTTCTTTCTTTACAGTTTGGCCTGGTGATTGCATACCAACCAGAGATCTGTATGAAAGTCCTGATGGATGTGCACAATCTTGAGCTGTGTGCCTGTGCTCATCAGCTAACACAGATGTCATGTCACCTACTGATGGTGTGTAACACTTGCTGGCTATTTCTGGGTTCCTTGCCCTTTGCAAATGGACAAAAAGACAGACAGACAATGGGCCAGATGGACAGACAGATGGCCAGAGTTTGACAGAGCATCATGAAAATGCAAAGCACTACGCTGTCAGACAAACAGGCAAGCGACCGCAATTTACATCTCCATGACCGCATACAATGTTACACAAGCACAGCTAATGTTACATTCTTTGGCATCTTTACTAGATCTAACTATAGCACCAGGGAAAATCCATATCTGTGCCTGATGGAAATCAATTTGAGAGACCCACACTACTCTCAAAAAAGATACAGCTAGATACATCACTCTGAATCTCTGAATACACACAAAAAAAGCTGAGACAATATAAGAAAAGAACAGAAAAGAGGTAGGAGTTTGCCATTTTTAGAGCTATTTAATGGTTGCAGTGTCCTCCTCTGTTTAATGAAAGCCTCTTGGATATATGTGAAAAAATCATTTGATTAATAATGTTTGAACATCTGAAGGCTGTTTCATCTCCTGGCTGGAATTTTCTCCAAGATCACAGTTCACTAAATTGCTTACATGCCTGGAATGCTGGGAAATGTGCAATGAGAGCCTGTAAATCTTCAGGAGCACTGGGGTTTGTCTGTATGTGTGTGTGTGTGTGTGTGTGTGTGTGTGTGTGTGTGTGTGTGTTTTGTACCAGTTATCTCTCATCATTGCAATAAATCTTTGCCCTGTGCTCTAACACCATAAAATCTCTCATGGATAGAAATATTTACGAAACAACTACCCACGCCTTATGCTACTGCCTGCTGACATTAAAACAGGGTTTCTCTAAACATTTTCATGCACCTTTGCAGTCAGATTCATTGTAGAGGGAAGGGTTTTAGTGTCAAGGGAGGCTTTGCTCCCCTTGTAGCTGGAAGTGTTGATGAGCACACTGTGTGCACGTGTTGGAGCTTGCCTGCTCCTGATAGTCACTGATCTTATGGGCGCAGGCACCACCGAGGCATCAGAGGTTAGAACAGATCTGAGAAGTCAGCAGCAGGTTTGACACATAATGTGGTTGTCTAGAAATACTAATCATCCATATGAACTTCTCCAGATACTAGATAAAGTGCCCTTTGAAAGCTCAGTTATCAAAGAGTAGGCAAAAATCATCTGATTCTTGATGTTTGGACACTAAAGTAATCCTCTTAAGGCTAACTTACCTGCTGATCGCTGTAATTAACCAACATAGTCAGAAATAAAGGCACACAGTCATACTTTTTGTCAGTATATTTGTCAGTTTTTTCTAAGACTGTACCTTCTTAAAATGCAGGCAGGAAAATATGTAAGGAGAGACAAAAAAAAAAAAAAAAAACACCTCTGGATTTATTTGCTCAAAGTCTAGTTACTGCACCATCTTCAGCAGACAATTGAAGCTATAGTTAGTGGGCGAGAGGTTTGACAAGGCTTACCTGGAGAGAGGTCTCCCTCACTCTGCTCTCCAGAGTCTGAATCCATCTTCCCCTGCAGGACACACTGAGGCTGCAGAAGCTCTCTGGTTCACTCTCCTCTTTCTTCTTGTTCTCTCTCCTCTCCAGGGAGCCTTCTGATTTCTTTACCCAGAGAAAAAAGCTTTTTATTATTTATTTATTGTTTTCCTGGGGAGCTAAACTTCCCCTCCCAGCCCGGATCACTGCAGCTGTGAGAGGTATGCTACAAGGCTTGACTGCTATTTGCTGAGCTGTCCTCCTTTTGCTCTTTTTCTTTTGCTCTCACTTCTCTCTCTCCTCTCCAATAGTGTGCTGACTACCTCAGTCTCCCTCTTCCCCTCTTCCTCTCCTCTACTTTCCCTGGTTCTGATTGCTCCCTCCCCTCTCACTCTCTCGGTCCGTCCCCCTCTTGGTTTCACCCTCCCCATCCCTGCTATTCGGTCCCTCCCCTCCTTCTCCCATTCGGTGCTGTCACACTCAGCCTCTTCACGCTGTCTCCACTCAAACTCTTTCTCTACCTCTTTCTGTATGCTGTTAGTGCGGTCTCTCCTCTCTCTCTCTCTCTCTCTCTCTCTCTCTCTCTCTCTCTCTCTCTCTCTCTCTTCCTCTGTCTGTCTCTGGGTAAGAGTGCTGCCTGTGTTTTAGTCGAGCAAAGGGAGAGACTCAGTCATGGCAACTTGAAATTCCTCTCCACCAGTAAAAATCCCATGGCCCCTTGTTACTGGCCAATATAAAACCAATAATTACTATTTAATGGAATCTCAAGCTTTTTAAGTCAAGAGCCCCAGCATGGATACACACAAAGTCAATCATGCGCATTTGTGAAAATTTAATCATAGGAACTCCCATCGGAGAGCATGGATATGCCCATGTGTAGAAATGGAAACTGTTTATACCAGGGGCTTTCAAACATTTTCAGGCTCTGGATTCTCAAGCTGACTTTCTTTAAGCCACAAACTCCCATGTGAAGTGTTTATATACAGACCTCTATACAGACCCTAATATGAAAATATATGTTGGTTTGTATTGCTTTCTTTGTTTGTTTAGATGTCTTTCTTGAACACTGACAAATAGATTCAAAGTAGTAAGACTGAACCATGATATGAAAATAAACATTCATGCATTTTTTTGAACCACAACAGTCTCTAGTGACGTAAATTACAGTGAAATGAAACTATTCCTCACTTTGTTTTGGACCCCCTGGAAGCCCTTCCAGGCCCCTTCAGGGTCCCCATACCATAGTTTGGGAGTTAACAGGTAACAAAACAGTCATTCTTTCACTTCCATTTGACATGAAATTAGAGTGTAGCTCATTTTCCTGAGGGGACCCTGATATGCCCTCTGGGACCCAGGCAGTGTCTTGACCCCTGTTTAGGAGCCACAGCTCCATCTCATCTGCCATATGGCACCTCAGGGCCTCCGCGGCACTTTTCTTGGCTGGCCGACTGACTGACCATCCAACGATCAGCCTGTCTGTCTTTTGCTTATCTGTCTTTCTGCCTGTTTGTGTCTTGCGCTGTCAATCCATATATCTGCCAAACTGTCTGCTGGTTGGCTCTTTTCTTTCATGACCGGAGTCTTCTTGCCAGTGAACGGTTTAATTTGCTGCTCTGCGACAGTAAAGATCTCAGGATCTAAAATGTTTAAAAATAATAATGGACCTACTTTTTTCTTGGTGATATATGTTTTTTTTTTTTTTTTTTTAATTATTATTTCTATTCACACGGATAATATGAATACATAACATATAGATGATGTGATGTCATGTCCTGGTCTTTCCAGCACAGCTAGAAAGAAGTTTAAAGGCTATGTATTTAACATAAATGATAAATGTGAGGGTTTGGTTTCAGCCCCTAAAAAACTTGGAGACAGCATTCTTCCTACAGTCACACGAGGAGAAGTCCATAGTAGAAGAGGCAGAAAGAGCAATTTCTACACCAACTGTAACCTCGATAGACCAGAATGCAATGCAGCTGTACGTCATGTTGCATGTTGAGACATGAGCGAGATTCCCTTTATAGCTATTGGCCTTTCCTCCTACACACATATACTTTACATAAATATGACCCACATATACCAACATATCTAACCAACAGCTGAATACAAGTTGATGCTCCTTCTCTGGGTTGTTTAAAGGCATTCTGGGAAATGTTGGAAATCACTTACATAAATGGAGGGAGTTGTGAAGCAGTTAGCTCTCAAAAAAGGGAAGCTGGCACATTTTAAAAAAAGTCAATTACAGCATTCTGTCATCAAATAACTCCTGGACCATGCTGAACATCAAAACTGACAATATATGAGTGTAAAAAGTATCCGAGGGCTTTATTTTTTTTTTTCTTCTGTCAAATTGATTTTGTTTTTGTCTGTGGCACAAAACAGTGCATGAATCACAGCTCTATTTCCCCTACAACTTAACATGGCAAACTTTTTTTTTTTTTTTTTTTTTTTTTAGCTCAAGCAAAATAAAGCAAGGAAAAGCACAGATTCAGGAGTGTGGGTGCAGGTGGGTGTGCGGTTGGTGGTCCAACAACAGTTGCAGGCGATACAGTCTCCCAGGTGTGGAGCTGACTGTTGCTCAGCATGAACACTGGGTACCAGATGGCCTGAGCTTGCCCACAGCCCAAGGCCAACTCATCTTTAGTATTGAGTGTGTGTCTGTGCATGCATTCTGTGCCGTGATATTGCCCCGACTAAAAAGATATACCAGTGATCACAACAAGCTGAGCTATTTTGATCCTGACAATAAAAGGCTGCTCCGTTTTTGACCTGATGCAAGAGGGAGAGTGCTGGCTTGCTATAGGCCGTTAGAGCAGGAACAGAGTCGATGAGGGTGCAGTGAACATACAGAACCCGGCATGGCACACAGTATCTGGCACTGCAAAAAAAAAAATCATGACACTGAATCCACATTTTTGCCAAGATTTGGGCTTTTAAAGGCAGTAGTCTTAAACTTTTGATCAGCTGATGAACAGCGTATTTCAGTTTAATGGTTGTTTGCAATAAATTGCTTACTCAATTTTTTTTTTTTGTCTCACTCCCATTTCTTCTTTTTGCATTTTGAAGCTCTACTTAGAACCTTCTTAAGATCCAACAGTGCAAAATGTAAATTCTTGCAATTTCTCAACTGGTCTTAAGATTTTGATCAGGAGTGTAGTTTACTTTTATGATGCCTATAATGCTCAGGTTTTCTTTTAGTCACAGTAACAGAGGTGTTCATTCAATTCTATGTTTGGCATTGAGCTCATAGTCAGTGCTGATGTTGTACTGGACTGCATTTTATTGACAAGTGTTTCTAATATTCTGTCCCCCTCATGTATATAAATAGGAAGGACAAAAAATTAGAAACACCTCTCAATATAATGTAGCCCAGTACAAGACCTCTGCAAACTACAACTTCAATAATAAACATATAATTGAGTTTACACATTCTTCACCAATAGAAATAAATTTTCACATTACAATGTCAACAAAAATATTATGTATATATATATATATATATATATATATATATATATATATACATATATATACATATTATTAATTATATATAATTAATTATATAATATATAATTATAGACTTTCTTGAAAGGCAGGAACAGTTGTATTGGACTGTATGAGATTGTGCGGGTGTTTTTTTTTTTTTTGCAGTAGACTGCTCAGGAGAATTTTTACCCATGCCTAACCATGCGCAGACCAGCCACAGAGCTGTGCTCCAGCAGAAGAGGAAGATAACATTGTCACTCTTTAAACACTGCAGTCCCTCTCGCCTTTGTATGTGCGCTCTGCGGTTACTATAGAGAAAAGTTTTGACCAAGCCTCACTAATCCAATTTCTGTCAGAATAACCACAACAGTGTCGCCCTAAATGTGCATTAATTAATGGTGGAGCTCTCTACATTGTGAGCTCTCCTGCCTCTGTATCTACAGGGGAAAGCAACTGTCAAAGCCACTGTGTCTCTTCTGCACAGACAAACCACCCACAGTGATGCAGCTGAGATAATGACAAACTCCTCAGTGGGTAGAGTGTTTTTATAATGGACAATACACAGGTTTTGAAATGTTTTGAAATCCTCAGCTTACCCAGTCTGGCCTAAAAACTGGTGCAAATGAGTCACAAAAAGATAAATATACAGAGAAGAAATAGACAGATATGGACAGATATATAGAGAAACCAGAACACTGAAC
Source organism: Myripristis murdjan (assembly GCF_902150065.1). Taxonomy (NCBI): domain Eukaryota; kingdom Metazoa; phylum Chordata; class Actinopteri; order Holocentriformes; family Holocentridae; genus Myripristis; species Myripristis murdjan. The sequence continues at coordinate 16,699,702 of NC_043982.1, forward strand.
AACAGACTAACTACTGTTGAAAACCTGCACCCTCAAACTGCAACTCCCACTCTGTTTTATTTCAAATGTGGATATCTTATGGGAAAAAGAGGAGTTTCCTATAATGGTCCAAATAGCAGAGTGCCACCACTCTCCTCTTATGCTCAATGAGAAACAAATGAGCTGACTTTGCGACGCTGGCCGCATGAAAAGGCCATGAAGTGAGAGTTTGCCTTTGATCCAGTTCTTTTACTGGCGGTGAGCCTTCGAGTCTCGACTTTCCCAGACAATCTGGCTTAGTGAGAGAGAGATACACTCTTCAACACTCTTCACACAATTCGCTGCACATTGTCAGTATGTCTCACAAATACTAAGAGTGTGTAAAAGCATCATGGAAAACAATGTCAGTGCTAATTGTAGGATTTACATAAAGAAGCCCTGCTGTCCTTCAAAATGAGTGCATCAAATTACACTGAGATGAGTGTTTTGCTGGTTTACCCTCTCTGGTACATGTTTCCATAGTAACTGAGGCTGTTTTTTAATGACGTGCTAATCCAGCTGGGGACCATCACACACTGACAATATGGCCACTGGCATTTGAGGAATATTAGCACTACACTGTGTGTGTGTGTGTGTGTGTGTGTGTGTGTGAGTGAGTGTGTGTGTGGTGGGTAATGTGGAGGGGCTTAAACAACACGTAATCAATCAGATTATCAGAACATGGGACACAACAGCCAAAATTTTCTCTGCAAGGCGTTTACATTGGAGTTATTTTAAGAGCTGTCTGGCATCTTGCCTCTATAAATCTGTCATGCAGTAATAGGAATAAATGGAACAAGACTACCCGTAAAAAAAAAAAAAAAAATGGAAAATATACATCATCTGTTTTACAGGAACCACAAATGAAGAACCATTGACTTCCTAAAGAGGAAGAACGGAGTGAATGTTTAAGACAAAGTGCATCAATTTCTGCAAGGCAAGCAGCAGCAGTATCCTGCACCTTGTGCCAAAAATAAGTCCTTGCGTTTCTCAATTAAGAGCAGTTTTGTGGAAAGCAAGCCCCTTTACTTACCTTATAGTTCAGAAAGGAGGAATATTATTTAATCTCTAGATCTTTTTTTAATCTTTATTGGTTTCAGATTCTTAAAATTGTTTAAATGATATAGCTGAAAAAGACTTTATGTGATGAAAGTGTAATGACTGCAAAAGAATTGTGGGCAGCCGTTCTTCCAGAAGCAGATGAGGTTGACACAGTTTGAAACCACGGTTTTATGCAGTTCCTTTTCACGAAACCTTTCCGAAACACACACACACACACACACACACACACACACACACACTGCAGTCCCCAGTAGTAGAGTTAAAGAAAAGTAACCGCAGATATATTTAACAGATGCCTGATATCCTACAGTTTGGAGCCAGAGGAATTACATTAGCTCTCTTCCAGTCTGGGAGCTGTAATCATACTGTGTCAAATCTGTGTATCCACTGTGTGTGCCGAAGCTCTGCACAGTTCCTCTTTCTGGACAGACAGAGAGACAACACCGCGGCACTAAGCTTTACCTCTACATGCCTGAATTTTGACAATACTCTCACTAGTGCTTATTTAAAGATATAAAGCAAATTCCTGAGTGATAATAAGCATTGATTGTACAGTGACAGGTAGAGTTGACAACGTGTTAATTGGAGAGTTGTTTTTCTACTCATAGATGTGACAGATATGGCTCTGGGGTTGTTGCTCAGAACCATCAAAAGTGTGAAATTAACTGACAGATGTGGACTGATATAAACACTGACATGACGGTGATTTTTACTCTCTCAGAATCAAATCCACTCCTTCAGTTTTGCTGCTTAAAGTGCAGTTTCCATATCCTCGGGTCTCTATTTGGTAACCCCAGATAGATAGATAGATAGATAGATAGATAGATAGATAGATAGATAGATAGATAGACAGATAGATAGATAGATAGATAGATAGATAGATAGATAGATAGCGCATGTGTGTGTGTGTGTGTGTGTCATTTGCTGATAGTGACAGGAGGTGACAGTGCTGGGACTTCGGCTTTAATGTGCAGATGTGATAATTAAAGCATCATTTCTCCATGAACTTGACAAGTTAACTGGAGTGCTGGACTGGTGTGCTGCAAAGTAGAATTCAATTATATGGATCATACATGGCTGTTTTATTGAGCCGTGCCTCTGTTGATCCAAAAAAGGCTATATTTAAAAAAAATAAATAAATAATCTGTATACAGCACATGTAAAAACTTGCTCAAAACAAATAATAATACAAAAAAAAAAAAAAAAAAAAAACACTTGTCACTGAATAGTTTCTGTGTGATTTGGTGAGGTTTCCAGCCTACCCCAGTCTCTCTTGTCTCCTAGGACCACAGTGTGTTGGGGTATTTATCTGGAAATCTGATAAACTGTATACCTATCTGACTCTTGCTGGTGTTCTTCATCAGGAAATAGTTCCTAGTGAAGCTCTTTGTCCTTGAGGGCTATGCCAGGTATCCATGTCACTGTTTCTGGAAAGAGCTGCTGCTGTTGAGTTTTTCCACATTTACATTTATGATTGTTTGAGCTCCACAAAAAAAAAGAGACAGGGAAGACTGCAACAAACTAGAAACCTCATCAAATCACACAGTGTCTGGATGGAGAGACTGGTGCTATGTAAATACTGGTGTATTTTGGGTGACCTGTTCTTTGAGAGCATTCCTCTTGGTCAGAGTGCTGTGAGTGTCCAGCAGGTTGGTTGTCAGCCTGAGCCGCGCTTCATGCGATGGAGTCCCTCTGCCAGTGGAAGAGAGACTTTTGACATTTTAACCCACAACCCTCACACCATCTCTGGCCCTGACCTTCACCGCACTATTTCCAAATGCACAGTGTGGTTTTGTTAATGCCGGTTCAGGCTATCAGTCACCGTGAGTGTAATAAGACAGCCTGGCTTTGTTTGAGTAATTCTCGAATTCAGAGTTACAAGGAAGAAAGAGTCGCCTTAAGGACTTCTAGACTCTGGAGTCTCAAACTCTGAAAGAAGAACAGCAGGCGGTTTATGAGAGGAGCTCTGAAGCCACTGATTCATTCGATTTTCTTTCTCATTATTTCCCTATTTAGATTGGTTTTGCATGACTGCTTTCACTCTTGACTTTCATTAATGGCATTGAGCTTTCCGGAGAGAGGAACAGAGACGTACAGAGAGAGAGATAAGGAGAGAAAAGGAGATAATGGAGACAAACATCATGATTGTTGCTCTCATCTCAGCTGTAAATCTCCCTTTACAAAGACTAAAGTGCAGTCTGAGCTGCTGCATGATGATGTTACTGGTGGTGATATGACTTCCATCCTGGTGGAAGACAGGAATAAGTTAGAGGCTAATAAAAACGTAGGGATTCATTTTCTGTATCCCAGAACAGTTTATATCCCACACAATCACAATCCCATAAATATGCACATACACACAAATGAAATGATTTAGCTGAAACCATGATAAATAAATCAGATTGGCTACAAGATTCAAATACTATAAACTTCAGCACAGCTTGATGATGTATATGAGTGCAAAAAGCAGCTGTCACAATGCCCTGGACATTTTTCATTTCTTTTATTTAACCTTTTAGTTAAATCAGAAAAGATTAAATCCTCTATCTATTGCAAACACCAGAAACACACATGCACACACACACTTCTGAGGGTCATCTTGCTGAGGTGGTAAGTTGGTTTGTCACAGGCACTGATTATCCAACACTTCTTTTTTTCCCTGATAAACACTCTTCCTTTCAGGGTTCCACTGGTACCAACACAGCCAGTTCCCAGGTGTGTGTGTGTTTGTGTGTGTGTGTGTGAGGCTGATACTCCTTTTTAGTTTCACAGATTGACGTTTCACCCTCTTGCGTCACTGGTGTCCATGTGATGGCCGCAGGAACTGCACTGCACAGCTCAAAATCTTATCTGTCTCTGCTGCACAGACTCTCTCTGTGTGGAAGCAATACAAATTTAAGCTTTCGCGCGTGAAATGCTCTGCCATGTTTGCCAAGAGGCATATAATTGCAGCTGAAATCAGACATTATGAACAGATTGCTTGCTTTATTTAGGCTGTGGTGAGGATATGGATCTGTGTTACATGTTGTAGTGCCCTCTCTAGACCACCACTTGTAATTACAAAATGAGAAGAAGTTTGATGGATTTTTTTCCTACACTCTGTGGCTTGTATACATGAACGCACTGCTCCTGAGCCAACTCTGTTTTTTCATGATTCCAGGCAAAACCTCTTACACTTATTAAATATGTACCCCTCACAAAAGAAGTTGAAGGATATGAATAGAAGCAATGAGTTAGAGCAGGGTTTTTAGACGCTGAGAGAAATGAGATGTGGATTGTACAAAAGAAACTGCAACTCAGGAAAATGTCCTTATTGAAAAAATAAAATTACATTCTTATCTTTTGACTAAATTGTTGTCTATGAACATGGTTTAAGATGCTGATACATTAGGTGTTGTTTTTCAATATACTTCATTACTATACGTCATTACATTTTTAAGGGCTGTGTTGAAAGAGATGGGTCGTACTGGCCTGGTGAGCCCTGTCGAGCAGCCAAGAAGTGGGAAAACTTACAGAGATGAAAGATCATAATTATTGTTTTCTTTGAGTATTAGCATTTGAAATGAACACTACATGAATAGTGCATTACAAATATTTCCTATAATTTGCAGTGCATGTAGGAGTTCAGGAGGCCAGTGACAGGGGGTGGCACTGGATCATGGGAGCCCCCTGCTGGAACATGAAAGTAATTCTCTGTCATGGGTGAAGCAATAGATGGCAGGTCATCTATTCAGCCCCTGGGCCTCATTGCCTCAGCCCTCCATTTCTGAAGCAGCATCCCTTGATTCAGTGCCATGTGAGCCAGAGAGTCAGACTCCAGAGTCAGGGAGTGTATCAGGATCAGAGGAGCCACAGTCACCAAAGACACAGCAGCACAACCCTGTTTTTTGGTGTTTTGTGTGCGACCCTGTGGATGATGTCATTTACTATGGAACATGGGATGCCAAACAGTCTTGAGATAACACGTTGAGAGGTTGTACCAGCCAGTCAGAACAGGAACACTAGAACCTCTCGATCATGACCCCAGCCATGGTCAAATGGAGAGCGGAGGATGTGGATGAGATGGGCTAAGTCAGGTTACAGGTCACTTTGGCCATCAAAGCATAAGGCCAACACAGGAAAATGGCAATTCAGTGCACAATACATCCTTGAATCATCTTGATAACCTGATGACATCTTGCTAGTACATTCCAGTGTTCTCTGTTTAGTACATCTGTTTCCAGTCAAAAATATTTGAATGATCATGAGAGCAAAGACAGAAAGACTGATGATGGGTTGCATTTCCACAAAGCTCTAGAAGCAGTTTTAAGAAGAGTATTAAATATTTTCGATGGAGTATAGTTTGTTTTTTCCTGTTTTAAAAAAAACACATGAGACTTCCATGAGTCGTGGTGTGAAAATAATGTTTAATAATTTTGTTTTAATATGCTTAATGTGAACAGAGCAATGAATCATATAAATACTAGGGATGGGCATGAGAAATATTTTACCAGGTTGAGAGATCACATCAGTTACTTGAGGGGGGATCAATTCCTCGCAGAGGGAAATCTATAGAACATATCTTATGGCTATAGCAATAACAAAGCACACCAATATATCTGATGCATGATGCTTGTTTTGAATCAAAACAGTCACTACCATGATATCAAGAGATAAAGAATTTATTAAGAACTAACAAAAACTTGTATCAAAAAACAATGAAATAATAGGCCTATTAATTACACACAGGCACCAACTACTGAATGTAGCAAGATCAAAGCAAAACACAGGCATGGGCTACAGTAACATGTAACAGCACCACACAGTGGTGATGCGGGTATTGCAGTTATATCCACGGGCACCGGATAATCCTCAGATCGTGCAGTTTTGGGTCATAAAACTTAACATTCTGATTAATAGATGGGTTGTGGGTGGATGAAAAAAAATCTTTTTTGAGTTTATTAAATACCCACGCATCAGAAATAATAACTCCATTTGCCGTGCCTCATATATATCAAACCAACAAAGATAAGTTTCTTAGTCTGAGGGGTGAGTAATTTAAGGAGTAAATAAGGCCCATAGTGCCTGTCTGTGTGATTCCAGTAAAAACTGGTGTGGTGCACCTGCAACCAAAATACATGTTTCTTTAATAGAAAAAAAATATGGCCTCATATGAAGGGCACCAAAATAGCAGCAATATTGCACTATAGTTTAAATTTGCACTCATTAAAGATTTATCATCTATTTGTTTGACTGCGACACCATTTTTAATTTAATAACAATTAATCAGTCACAGATCTGATATAGTAAATTCCCATTACAGTGATTCCTTTTTTTTGTGCAGAAAACATAAAACAGTAATTAGACACCTCTCAGATGAAGAAACATGCTCAACGACTCTAGAAATTAATATTTGAACTATCAAATGGAATGAATTAGCATATTTACATATATGCAGGCAGAATAAGCAGTGCAAGAAACTATGCATGAATGAGTGAATGAAGGGGAGTGAATGAAGGAGTGGATGAGTAAATAGACATTGACTATCAAGTTGTTGCCAACTGAATGAATGAATGAATGAATGAATGAATGAATTTGGAGGTCTTTTGCATTAACTCTTATATGCAGAATGCAAGGAATATGGTTTTGCTCTACTGTGTTGTGGTGGTGGACAATTAGATCAAATCAGACTTATTATAGAACTCAAATACTGTTAAACTTCAGCACAGTTTAAAGATATGTACTGGCATAAAGCAGGCCTGGATAATTTTATTTTCTTTAATTTAACCTTTATTTAACCAGAACTGGAAACACACACACACACACACACACACACACACACACACACACACACACACACACTTCTGTGGTGCTGCAGTGCATGTTGGTCTGTCACTGATGCTCCTTTTTAGATTGACGTTTCACCTTTTGCGTCATTGGTGTCCATGTGATGGCCGCAGGAACTGCACTGCACAGCTCAACATCTTATCTGTTTCTGCTGCACAGACTCTCTATGTGGAAGCAATACAAACTGCAGCTTTTGCATGTGAAATGCACTGCCATGTTTACCAAGAGGCATACAGTTGTAGTTTAAATTAGATGTAGTGAACAGATTGCTTGCGTTTTAGTATCCACTGCCTGGCAGAGATCTTTTGGTCCTGTGTATATTTGCGTGCGCACGCTCGCGTGCGTGTGTGTGTGTCTGTCTGTTGGTCCGTGTCTAATCTCAGAAAACAGTGGACCTATTGGCCTAAAATTTTGTGTGCAGATTTATGACTGTACGATGAAGAACCTCTCATGGTTGTGATGATTCAAAATGTTTGCAAAACATATGTTTTTGCTACTTCTGCTCTCTCTCTTCATTCAAATCTTTTTTTACTCACTTCTGATAAAGATGTCACTGGACCACTGAGCAGACTCGCAGGAGAAAAACAGAAAAAATGTCAGAGTGGGAGTTAAAATAGGTTACATAGTCTGATGCTTCACTATTGTAAAAAATGATGACAGCCGTCACTCTTTCATTCATCTCTAGACTGTTTGCCTAATCCTCGTGAGTTGTGTGTATGAGTGTGTGTGTGTGTGTGTGTGTGTGTGTGTGTGTGTGAGAGAGAGAGAGAGAGAGAGAGAGAGAGAGAGAGAGAGAGACCTTTAGTAGTGGACCTATAGTCCACTACTAAAGGTAGTCCTATAGTCTACTACTAAAGGGAGATACGCCTGGTAGAGATCACTCTTCTGGTTTAGGCTGTGGTGAGGGTAAGGATCTTGTCTCTGTTGTCTGTTGTAGGTCCCTCCCTTGACCACTCTTTGTGGTTGCAAAATGAGGAGAAAAAAGTCTGGTGTTTTTTTTTTTTTTTTTTTTTTTCTCCACTCTCCATAGCCTACATACATGAATTCACAGTTGCATTTTGTACTGAATATAAAAAATTTTAGATATACTTTTTTCATGAGGTACACAGATAAGGTGAATCCAGGCAAAACCTTTTACTCTTATTAAATCTGTACCCATCACAAAAGGAGAAGAAGTAGAATAATAGAAGCAGTTGAGTTAGAGAAGAGTTTTTAGACTCTGAGACAAATGAGATATGGATTGTACAAAAGAGACTTCAACTTAGGAAGATTTCTCTACTACATTGAGCAGGTGATTGCATTCTCAAAAATGAGACAACATAGAAATGAAGGCAACATGGCACTAATGGAAATAGTTTTAGCATGTTTAATGATGAAAAGTACATTTCATGTGATACATATAGTTGAGATAGGAATGTGATTTGAAATATATAATATACAGTTTAGCTTTGTACAGTCAGAAGATAGTTCAAATATGCCCCTTACATATGAGTAAGAGAGAAACAAAAAGCGGGTCCGAGGCTCAAAACCCCGCTGTGTGAGAACTTCCTCTTTGTCTCGACAGGAACGTCATGGTGAGATGTGTCGCCTCTTCCTCGTGCTCCACAGGCTGCTGCGAGAGGTTGTTGGTCTGCTGGAGGCAGTCCAGTGTTAAGCCATTATGGGGACTCACACAGTACTGGGACAGCAGCGTCACCAGGATGGATTTCATCATCACCATTGCAATGTGCTTGCCAACGCAGGAGCGAGGACCTGAACCGAATGGCTGGAAGAAACGGCGAGGAACCTGAGGAGAAGGGAGAAGGTTCTTGATTCTTGATGAAGGCTCGGCAATTTATTGATATAGATAGATAGATTTACTTTATTGATCCCAAACTGGGAAATTCTTACGTTACAGCAGCATCAATAGAAGCATAAAATAAAATTAAATAGACAATAATAGATGCAGAAATATATATATACAATAAATATATACAATACAAGACTACATATAGACTAAATATATACAATAAAGACTAACCTAAGAATATGGTTTGGTTATATACAATAAAGACTAACCTAAGAATATGATATATGAAATGTGAAATATACAGATGGTAATAAATATGAAATATACAGATGTTATTGAAGTATACAGATGGTTGTAATAGATAAAAAGAGAGTTAGCGTGAAACCATGAAAACCAAGAAACCAAGTGGCAGAACCCGACGCCCGCTACTGGGATTCAGAAACTATCAGACTTGATTCGGCCCCTTATGGAATCACCCCTTCCCCTCCAGTCAGTATGAAAAACAGTATGAATGTATATTAACCTAGCATATAATATCTAGATAATAAATAAACAGTTAAGGTGCTGAGTAGTGGAGTGTTAAAACAGAACTATACAGCAGACAGTTGTGAGTCTCTCTCAGACAGATGTGATTTGTTGTACAGTGCGATGGCTTGTGGCAGGAATGATTTCCTGAATCTGTCCCTTCGACAGCGGAGCTGTAACAGTCTGTTAGAGAAGGTGCTCGGACTATTGATATTGAAGTATTGATATTATATCAATATCATGATATGTCATAAGTGTTGTCTTAACCTGGTCTATTATTTGTTTTTATATGCTTGTTCATCATAAACACATTAGTAATGATTGAAATCAGAAATCTCTTGTGTGCAAATATCTCTGAAACTACTAATCATTGCTACACTATCATCACAATATTGATATCAAGGTGTTCTATCAAAGATACAGTGATTTTTGATTTCATGCATATTGCCAAGCTGTATATTATATACCCGATCTTATGCTATACCACACAGGAATGTAGAAAGAAATCCACTTACATTTTTTTTAAAGTTGTCCAGACTGAATGTGTTGGGTTGGTGGAAGAACTCTGTTCGGTGCATGCGGCCGATGTTCAGAATGATGTTTGTTCCCTTCGGTACCCTGTAGCCGTCTATGATGTCATCAGACAGGGCGCGGCGCATGGTGAAGTCCACCACAGGGTGGAAGCGGAGGGATTCGTTGATGAAGCTCTCCATCAGCTGCAACTTCTGAAGGTCCGAGTTTTGAAGCTGCTTATCACCTGCATGGAGAGGTAATCAGATATCTTTACTGTAATTTGCTGAAGAAAGTGGGATTACCTCATCCCACTATCAGATTTTTGTACTTGTTTGTTTACAGTAAGACTGAATATACGACTGAATGACTAAATAAGATGCAGAGTTTTTTGCAGTGCAGCCTACAGTCTCCCAGTTTCTTACCTGTGACTGCATCTACCTCCTGCAGAAGCTGCAGCTCCACTTCAGGATTCTGTTTGAGAAGCAGCAGCATGAAGAAGAGGCTGATGGACAGAGTGTCTGGGGCCGCAATCACCATCTCCAACACACACTGCCTCACATTCTCTGCAGACAGCTCACCATGGTTCTGAAAACACACACAAACCCGGGGAAAAAGCACATTCAGTTCCATTATTAGATAATTTATTACATGGCAGTGGAAGTACATTAACAATTGGTTTAAAAAAGAAAAGAAAAGAAAAGAAAAGTAAATGTCATTTTCTTTGAAACTGGAATGCCACAGACATTTGCAAAGATAAAGGCAGTGGTTCAGTTCTCCAACAGACCTGTGCAAATATGAGGTCCCCAGTGAAGTTGACATCGTCCAGTTTATCTGTCTGCTGCATTTCTCTCCTTTTCTGTTCTATCAGGCTTTCTATGGCATCTTGCAGATCCTGACTGGAAGTCAGATGAATAACACTTTGTTATGATTCATAAAGAGTGAGACTTTACTTGGCAAAAAACTTAGAAGATGACTTATGTATGATGAAGAAGAATCATGAATGTTAAAAAGACTCACACTGCTTTCCTGTGCCTCTGGTGAATCCAGTCAAACTTGAAGTAGATGTCTGGTTTGATCAACACTGTCTGCCATGTATCAAAATACTTCTGGATTTTCAGCAATAGCTCTTTTTCTGGAAACAGCAATGAAAAGAAGAATGATTTGAAGAATGATTTAAGACAAAATATATCAACTCTACAGTACAGGAGAGCTAAATATTTACAGAGTCTTGGGGTGATTTCTCAGCATCTGACATGAGCAAATACATTTGCATTTTTCAAATCCTAAACCAGTTTCTGATCTGTTTTCCAGACTCTTAAACAGACAGTCACCTTTAATTAGACAGTTTGTGCATCATAAGGTGAGTTAAGAAATAGTTTCATATTATTACCTCGGTAACACTTTACAATAAGAGTACAACAATTAACGTTAGTTAATGCCGTAATAAACATTAAGTAACAGGTAATAAACATTAAGTAACAGTTAACTAACTGTTAACTAATGTGTCTAAGAATCATGTTCATGCTAAGGTATTAATTTAATGTTATTTAAGGGTTATTGTAGCTATTATTAACATTAGTAAATGCCATAAACCTTAACTAACAGTTAATTAACCATTACGGAATTAACTAACGTTAACTAACGTTAATTGTTGTATTCTTATTGTAAAGTGTTACCATCATCTCACCGTTAAACGGTACACCCAGGAAGAGCCTGTTGGAGATATCCAACACAGTGCAGCGCAGCAGACTAAGCACATCCACTTGGCTCAAAGTGTCATTTCCTGCTCCATCTGGGTTCAGGCTCCTCAGGCTGTCCAGGTGTGTCTGCATGGAGGACACACAGACTTCCACTGTGTGCAGCAAACCTGGACCTGTCAGAGCTGACACAGAAAGTCCAAGTGTTGTTCAGTGACAGCTGGGCAGGAAATATATTCCAAATCACTAACCAAGCAAATCAGTGAGGCTGCACGCGTGCATATGCAGACTACAGGTCATAAGTGAAAATATTACCTTTGCTGAAATAGGTGCGTATCCTCTTCCACTGAGTGACGTTGTTGTTGAATATGATGCCGTTCCCATCCATGTTGATACAGCTGAGTCCCAGCTTGCTCCCAAAACGTGAGGTGTAATGTCCATGCTTCAGCACATGGTTCACTGCTGATGAGCTGATGGTGGAATATAATAATAAATGTTATCACTTCACTGTTCAGCTGACTGCTGGGCAACTTCACTAATTGACATTTACAGAGATAACCAACCTGCTGAGTATGATGGTCTCTTCTCCATTGATCCAGACTCTGACTATGTCTCCGTACTTCTTGTTGTAGTAGTTGCTGGCTGTGCCAATGCCAGTCCAAATGAATCTCAGGTATGACAGCAGCGGCCCAATACCCAGATAGAGAGAAGGACCTGTTACAGCAAAAGACAACAGATGTAATCCAGCACATACCAGTATCTTATACATCGAACACAAAAAGTGGCATGGTCCTGTATTATATATACAAGTGACAGTCTTGAGCTGCTGACATTTAGGTGCATTTAAAATACTTATGCAACAGATCTGTATGGCTCGGTGATGTTACTAACCTGGTACAGTTGCCTTGTCTGTGTGGCTCCAGGCAACCAGGAGCAGAAAGAGGACCAGTATTAGGGTCCTAGTTGCCATAGTGATGCCCTCTGATCTCACTGCTGTGGCATTCTGTGATCCGGGGACCAGCAGGTCGACCATTACATCATCCAAATGTACAGGAGACATTGTCCCCTCGCAGGCCGAGATCAGCTCCATGAGAACAGATTCAAATAATAATGTCTGATCCAAGAGATGAGAGTCTTTTTATAGGCTGTCTGAGCAAGTTACAAGCCAGGTCAGGGTAATGCAAAAGTCACAACAAAGAAGGAAAATTGTAAGCAATATGTAACCTTGGGGACTGGATTTTTTCCAGTGTCCTTCAGTCAACTGGAGTTACTTCAATGGATTCATGTTGGATTGTACAGTCCCATACTGGAGTGAGCTCCTATCACGTGTGACCCCTGACACTTTTGGTGAGATGAGATGCAGCCCATCCTGATATCCTTTAAACATCAAAGTTGTTGAGAGGCTCTGCCCTGACCCATAGTGTCTAACTTGGTTGGAAAGCCCACAGCAGTGCACCTGCATTCAGTCCCTTGGGAAAGCTGCAGGGAAACATGTATATTGTTGTTATTAGAGCCTTATCGTCCTTGCAAAGCGATATTACATTTTCCACAAGGCACTGGGTTAGCACCCAGATGTCGGTTTTCTCTCCTGCCTCAGTGCAAGAGACCAAGAGAAAGTCAAACTCATTTTTAAACAGTGCCTTATGATAAGAAGCTGGTTGGACCTCAAACATAAGGTCAATTTTCATTGTATCTATAAGAAACAATATATACAAGCAGATAGATTATTAGAATCTCATTCTGTGTGGAGGAGCTATATATAATCACTCCCAGATCTGTCCATCAGACAACCAGCAGGTGGGGAAGTAGAGCTGTGAGGCAGTGGCACAGAGCCCTGTCATAATCAGGCTTTAGGATTACTGCAGCATCAGCTCATCGCATTATGAATAAAAACTCACATGCACTGATCTGTTGGCTACTGTCACACAATTGCCATAGCAGATTTTGTGTATCATTGTCATACTTATCTCTGTTTGCTTTGGTCTTTCAAACCTCTGCAGTTCATCTGTTGTGTGACTGTCAACATATCTGTCCGCCCGCTTTGTGAGAAGCACATTTGTTGTGTCCCAGTACACAATGGTGCTATTCACATGTATTCAAAAAGCAAAGTAGCACAAATCAGTGTTTTCCCAAACTAGACATTAGAAAAAGACTTGTTCCTCATTTAGTCTATGTTTTTTCTTTGTATCCCTCTACTGGCTCATGCTTTCTGTAGACTTTCTTCAGCCTTGTACCTCGCTTGTACCTAATTTCAATTACTCCCAGTGTTTTTCTCTAATTTGTGACAAAGCTCAAGTTGTTTTGGGAGGGGTGCCTTTGTGCCATTCAATCTGTATAATCGACTCTGTGAATTCACTCACCGCCTACACTTCAGCTCAAGAATGCGCACTGTTCAAATGGCAGTCTGTATGCTGAGGCCCTGCCTTGATATGAGGCCCTGTATGACGACTGTGATCTAGATTCTTCTGCATGATTAAGCAGAGTCTCCCTCAGCCGCAGCGCCAGCCCTCTCCTGTTCCCACTCCAACTGGCTACGTTCCTCAGGAAAACAGATGTTAATGTAACCTTGTCTCTGGGCTCTGTGTTGTGGTCAACCACATCTTTGTCTCCCCCACATAGTTTCATGTAGGGAGTTGAACTGATCACACAAACACTCTTGATAGGTTGTGCTGTGATGTTAATATATTTACGTCCTTAGGCTGACATAAGGTTTTAAAATTAATGACAATTTGCAAGTGCTACAATTTTTATAAGAATGAACACTACATATCTGAACATTTGTTGACTCCAAGCCTTTTCAGAGCAGGTGTCTTACCAGCTGTGAGAGAAACATGAAAACATTGAAATATCACTGATTATATGACACTGAAGAGTCAGTGTGAGTGAGTCATGTGATGTAGTGGGGGGTTAATGTGATATAATCCCTATCAAATCATAACTTAGACACTTTTAAACAGAAACTCTAAACACATCTTTTTAGCTTGGCTTTTACATAGCTTTCTTCTTTTACTTCTTATTTCAATTATGTAGTATTATGTTACCGATATATTACTGCACATTTTTATCTATTCATTTATCCATTTACCTATTTTTATGGCTTTGATTCTATATATTTTTACTTATTACATTTATTTATTTATTCTTGGGGATTTTTTTTTAAATTGTATGCACTTGTCTATTCTATTCTATCTTGTTTTATTTGCTTTTATTATGTTTTGCTATGTTTTACTATTTTTCTTCTTTGCAAAGCACTTTGTGTTGCATTCAGTTAAGTCAAGTGCCAAATAATGATAAAATGATAAAATAATAAATTATGCCTGATTGACTGATTAATTGACTGATTCACAGTATAATACATATTCCTCGGTGTTTTTTTTTTGTTCCTGTAACACTACCTGCACATACTACCACACCTATAATTTCTTTCTAAAAGTTCACTGATGGCATGCCACTGTGTAGCGTGCACAAAGAGACTTCTCCAGGCTAAGGGGTTACAGACTGTGCTCAACTGGAGGAGCATTGTTTGGTCAGGATCCTTGCAGTGAACTCTTCTGTGTTTACTCTTTAACTTTCTCTCCGCTGAAGACTGAGAGCAAACGCATACAAAGAAGTGACCCTGTGCTTGTAACACTGTATGCACTGTAAATATGTACTGTAGCAATTCAAGCTGTCTATTAACTGCACATGTCGGCCAGTGACCTACAGCCTTAGGGGTCCAGGATCTGACTGTAACAGCAGTGTTGTACTGCAGTGTTGTGATGCTTTTAGTGTGTGTGTGTGTGTGTGTGTCTGTGTGTGTGTGTGTGTGGTTGCTTACAAGGTATGTGGGGCATAATATGGCTCCAGGAGTCTATATGTGAGCTACATTAATCCAGCGCTGCTTCATGTCATCAGATAGGCCAATTAGCTGACTTATTAAAGCATAGTTGTTAACAAGACATCTTGTGTACTTACATAAAGTGGTCCAGCTTCACTTTAGCTTAGTTTGCAAATGGCAGTGGCACCCTGCCCAACTCTTCTCCACAAATGCCTTGAGGAAAGAATATCTTTTTTTTCTCCTCTGGTGACCTGTCATTTTTCTGGTGAAATGTCACTTTCCTGGCCCAAATCAGAGCAATGGAAATGGGTCATTGTTACTGTTGGTGGATGGGAGCTGTGAGGTTGTGGCAAGGTCTGTTGCCTGGGGAGAAATGAAGGGAGGATACCCAAGTTCCTTGCAGAGAGCCAGGGAAGAGAGGACATGAACTCACTCCATGAAAACTCCATGGCTCCACGGTTGGTTATTCAAGAGAGACGTTGATACATGCTGACATATGATTTTTAGAAAAAATATCCTTATATAAAAAGTATATGAAGTCTGTGAAAAGTGTCATTAATCCAAGATTTTGTTGCTGTTGTCATCACCAGCATTGATTTGGATAACATTTGTAGCAATAATTTAAGTAGAGACATAATAAATCAAACAAACAGACCCTGCATTACTGTACTGTCAGACAGTGAGACAGTGTTATGTCAGTACAAAAGCAACATCAAATTAGTCCTCATATATTATTGCATAAGGCTGTGCGTTACTTATATCATATTTACACAAAAATGTAAAGAGTTTTGGCTCAGCATGTCATATCTAAAAGAATAAAGATCTAAAATGCATTAGGTAGAAACTGTTTCAGCTGATGAACTATTGCATAATAACAAGGTGCCCAAACTGGGAAACACACACTCTGTAATTTTTAACACAATAAGATTTATCGAAAGAAAATGAAGCAAATCTTTACATCATCAAATATATTAATTGGATGCTGAATATGGTGGGGTTAAATTAAATAATTAGCTTTTATTTGGTTTTATACATGTTTTCTCCTCTACATATTAGTAAATTTCATGGACTAGGGGCCCTGTAAGCCCTATCTGAAACTATAAAAGAATTAAAAATGAAATTACCAATATTATGTATGCGTTCATATATGTGACGTGTGTGTGTGTGTGTGCGTGTGTGTGTGTGTGTGTGTGTGTGTGTGATGTCAGTCTGCCCACGGCAGAGCAATAGAATGGGTTGTGCTGAATATAAATCAGGTGACTGAACAGGCAGGGGGTTTCTTCCCAGACAAGCCCAGAGGATTGTGTAATGCCCGCTCCTACACACGCACACACACGCACACACACACACACACACACACACACACACACACACACTCACGCACACACACACACACACACATATCTATACACACATACTCACTACCCCTACTCTACTTGGCACACATCACAACAACGCCCGTATTTACAAGTCTGCCTTCAGATAGACCACCCGGGCTGACATCTACATCAAGACTGGAACTGAGATACAAAGACGGTGACTAGGCTTTTTTTAGAGATTACAAATAATCTGAACAGCAGCTTCACTTTCAGCAGAGGATTTATCTTCTATTGCATGAGCTTGGCTTTAGTTGGTTTAGTTTGCTTTTGGCTGTTGGCAGCATCCTGAACTGTAACATCAAGTTTGGACTTCCACTGTCCTGCTGGACTTTTGTCGTAGTCCAGACGTACTGGATATTCTCTGGATCAGTAGATTTTTTAAACCATTTTGTTCCCCTGTGTATGCTTAAGTTGTTGGGTGATTCTCGGAGAGGAGGAGTAGCAGAGGTAACCATGTGGATCCCGACCCCCAGCATGACTCGGCCGCAGCGCGTGGTGCTGTACGGCACATGCTTCATGGCTCTGGTGAACACTGTGGGCATTCTGGTGCTGCTGGTCCAGCAGAACCAGCAACGAGTTCACCTGGAACAGACAGCTTCAAGGTTGACAGAGGTGGAGCAGAGCTCGGTGGTGGAGTTCCTTCAGGAGGTGCCCAGAGGAGGAGCAGGGCTACGGGCAAGTATGGGGGAGCCACACCAATACCAGTACCAGTACTCCAGGAACAAGAGGAGTGAAGAGCTAGAGAAGGAGCTGGTCGCCGAACTCAAGCAGCTGAAAGAGCTCAAAAAGGAAGATGGACAGGAACTCCAGCAGGAGACCAGCCAGGAGGTGGGAGAGGAGATGGGAAGGAAGATGAGGCACGAGCTGAAGCATAAACACAGACTCATCCAGAGTCAACATGAGGCAGAGGTGGTGGACGACATGATGGTGATGATGACTTACTCCATGGTCCCGGTGAGACAGACAGACAGAAAGTGAGAGATAGATACAGACTCACTGTGCATTTGTGTGAAGTAACATCAGCATGATGTAACTACAATAGCTCTGTGGTGTCTTGAATTATTGTGCCATTGCTGGGGGCAGAGTGTAACAAATTCTGCCAATTCAACTGAATTGATCTGCTGAAAGAAATAGTATGAATTGTAATGACCTTGGCCTGAGCTGATATGAAATGATAAAGTCACAATTTGTAAAATAAATTAATTTATTTTTTATTAATTTTTGCTGATCTTACAGAATCAAATTGTTGACTCAAATTGTGGTTTATAAACTTGAATTGAAGTGGATGGTTCAAAAAAGGAAAATTTGTTTTTAAATCAAATATCTAATGAGCATCAAAAAGTATGCCTCATTTTGATTTAGTATTTTCTCTTTTTGTTTAGATCAAATTGTTGATTGACATTTGCAACAGCACTAAGGGAGTCTGCATCGCTGGTATGTATGTCTTACACACAGTGTGTCTTATATAATCATGTCCACAGTAACACAAGTTATTATCTAACACGTCTGCGCATTCTGTTGCAGGACCTCCAGGACCGCCTGGTGAGTGGCCATTACACTCCAGATCCAAATTCCAAATCTTAATCACCCCATATTTAGCCATTTGTCTCTTTTGTGGTTTAGTGACCCATGTTCTTGTAGAAAATGTTCTCCACACAGCCCATGGGTATGAGTTTTGTGTGTTATTGTAGGTTTGCCTGGTCAGGATGGTAAGCCTGGTCACAACGGGACTGATGGCATTCCCGGAGTGAATGGCCTGCCAGGGATGGAGGGGAAACGAGGAAAAAAAGGTATGCAAAGAGTGGGGCTCTATTCTTTCTTACCCAACATCCTTTTATATCAGTGCCTTAAGCAACAGTGGCCATTTTAGTGAGGACCTATTTGTACAATGTAACAGTCAAAGGGTTGAGTATAACCTCGGGGTCAAAACACCAAAATATCAAACACAGTCACTGCAAGCACATGCATTAAGACATAAATGCACACACACACACACACACACACGCACACGCGCGCGCGCGCGCGCACACACACACACACACACACACACACACACACACACACACAGAATATACCAACACACCAACTTGAGAAGAATTTCCTCTCCTATCTGTTCACGTGTGATAATGATGGCAGATTTTATTCAGAGTGGGTGCTTCCTGTAATTCAGTAATGAGTGAAACAGTGCTTGAAACAGCTCTCACATTCTTGCACTATGTTATTCATGTCTGTGGTTTTGGGCATCAGCTGAATGGGTCAGGAAACTCCTTCCCAGTTTTCTCCCACTTCACTTTATTATGCTCCATGGTGGATGGCATGATTCACCATCAAAGGTCAATGGAATGATTCATGGTTGTGACAATAGACTAAGTGTATTGTGTTTATGAATGCAATCTTGAAACATTTTGATGGTTTCCTCCCGCAGGCCCGCCAGGTGAGAGAGGAGAACCGGGTGAAAGAGGAGAGCGCGGAGAGCCTGGTCCTCCTGGAGAGAAAGTACAGCCGTCCAATGACATCATTCTAGAGGGCAAGTACAGCTTCAAGCTCAGCTTCACTTCACTTCACATTTTGCATTCCCAGGTGAATTAAACCAACAGTGAATGAGACTTGGGGTGGGATTTTTCATAACTGGGAAATATGTCAGAATAAAGATACTGTGTGTTTGTAGGTTTGGCCATACTAAAATAGAAGCAATCTGGTTTAGAGAAGGTGTATGAACATTATCATAGTAGTGCTATCCCAGACTATGAGATACTGAACCATTTTGCATCCCAGGTGAATTAATCCAGAAGTGAGTGGGATTAATTCAGTGTGACTCTCTCGAAATGTTGTTGTGTAGCCCTAGTAAAATAGTCTGATTTATAGAAAGGGGTCAAGGACATCTTAGACTATGAGATATTGTGCTTTGTCCCCATCGCAGGCCCCCCAGGTCCTCCTGGTCCTCCAGGAGCTCCAGGCCCTATTGGCCACCCAGGCCCTCCTGGTCCCCAGGGACCTCCCAGGAACAGGAACCACAGAGCCCAGCTTCATGCTGCTCACACCATGGGTGAGTGGGCTATACTTACTGCAGCATACTTATGCTGGTTTTGGTACGACAGATATTTTAAATAGTAATCAACCCAGTCACATATCATTAGTAATTCAACAGTGTGAACCATGTAACATCAGAATGGTTGTTTCAGGGCCGTTACATGCTGTTCCAAATGATGGAACCTCATCTGTAAAGGACGCTGGGAAACTACAAGGGATGCTGGCTAAGAAGAATGGTTTGTGTTTACAGAGATGCTTTTCCACACAGATGTGGGGGTCAGTGTGATAGAGAAGCATGCTGCTGAGCCTGTTGTTATCTTGTCTGGCCCTCAGAGTGCCTCATCAAATCGCTGATCAACCCCAGGAATGTGACCAAGATGGACAACACATTTGGTACATGGATGAAGGACACCGCACAGCTGGATGATGAACGCATTTGGGTAGCAGAACACTTTTCTGGTAGGTTGGCCACTGAAGACTGACAGTGAAAACCCAGCATGATCATACAATCACCGCTTTTAAACACAAGATGCCATCAATGCTTTTACACAATCTTTGACACAAATACTGGGCATGTAAGACTGTAGAACCCCCCGAAAGCCCTATGAATATAATTTTTTCATCCCCCTGCAGCTTGGCTCACCTTGACCACTTAATCATCACCCCTTACTCTAGCACTCACTACTTTGTTTCAGAGTTTTAATGAGCCTTCCTCGTTCTCAGGCCGCATGGTGAAGGAGTATAAAAGCATCGCCTCCTTCCAGAATGGCAGCAGTAACATCGTGGATGTCAGGAAGTACTATCAGGGCTGCGGCCACACGGTTCACAATGGCTCCTTCTACTACCATATTGCTGGCACCTCCAGCATTGCTAAGTAAGGCATCACTTTGTTTCCATTTGTGAGATTCATGACAGGATCACGTTATCCTGCTGATTCCGTTGCCTGTCTGTTCACAGATTTGAACTCCGGTCCATGAGGCTTCACACTCTTGCCATAGACAACGCCATGCATAACGGACGATCCTACCTGTTCAATAACTCCAAGACCTACTTCAAACTGGCAGCAGACGAGAATGGCCTGTGGCTGATCTTTGCCTCCAGTAGTGATGAGAGTGTCACGGTAGCCCAGCTGGACCAAAAGACCTTCTCCGTCACCTCCTATATTAACACCACCTACCCCCGCACCAAGGCTGGCAATGCCTTCATTGCCTGTGGCGTCCTGTATGTCACTGACACCAAGGACACTAGAGTCACCTTTGCCTTCGACCTGCTGAAGAGCAAGCCCGTCAATGTGACCTTTGACCTCAGGTCACCAGGTGGTGTGCTGGCCATGATCTCCTACAGCCCTAAGGACAGACACTTGTATGTGTGGGACCAGAGTTATGTCAGGCTTCATGTGGTCCACTTCATGTCTGATGAATGAGCGCCTCAGTTTCTACACACCCTCTGAGAAAGCAAGTCGGTGCAAACGGAAGTGACTTTCTAAAGGCTTAAGGTCTTGCTGACCATTGAATATTCACTCCTATCTGTGTAAACCGGTCATGTTTAGGTTTTCCCTGTAAGACTTGAGTGTTTAAGGGCTCAACTTTATCTGCCTCGAGTAATCCCATCAACTAAGGGTGTAACCAGTTCATACCATTTATAAAGGAACTCAAGGTAGTGCTTGGTTATTGTGTCATGGTGTCAAAAGTAAATATTAGTGCTGTATTTATATCCTATTCCCATTGTACAAGTGAGATTATAGAACAACTAACAGTGTGTAAAGGTTTTATTATTTTTGCATCAGTCAAGTTGAACTTGTATTTTTACTTTAAGGCCACCTGGGTGGTTGTAAAATATTATTCCCTGTGATTGCATGGCAATTATCTGAAATCCATTTTATATGAACCTTTATATTGCAGTACAAGTTATAATATTGCCCCCCTTATATTTATCGATGTATGCAGTCCACCTAGTTTTTCTGTAGCAGCATTGTCTCTAATTACTACTGACAGAAAAGAAAAACGCAGCGTAAAATCACCCTCATGAAATAAAAAGAATTTATTCACTTTACATAGGTAAAATTCTGACCATGATAGAATTGCCTGTTCTCTCACACACCTCCAGACTCAAGTGCCCTAGTTAAGTGTCTCCCCATGTCATTGGCTTCACTTTTGCATTAGACACACACACACACACACACACACACACACACACACACACACACACACACACACACACACACACACACACACACGCATGCACGCACCCACGCACACAGCAGACGCCAGTAGGACCAGTGGTAAAACACAAGATACATACAGTACACGTGGTGGGCAGAAAGAGGGAGAGAAACACAAATCTCTTTAATAAATACCATACATACACTTAACAAAAGTTACAACTAATCCAGCTGGTATGATACAAACCAAAAATAAAGAAAACGCTTTCATGTTTGTACAAGCTGTTGTGGTATTTCATATATATATATATATGTATTTATATAATTTATATATTAAAACTATTTCAAACTTTTTACTACTAGGCCAAATAAAGCCAGACATTCATTTGTATATAACAGTTTTTCTTTGATAACCTATTTATTTGAAATAAACTTTTATAGTGTCTCCAGATTTTGAGTGCAAATATCTATTCCATATGGATGAAACAGTAAAAACAACTAGCGAGGTAACACAAACATACAGTACACCATGTTGCACTATCTCCCAGTCAGATACAGTAAAACCCCTTACATTCCTAACATAAAAGGCAATAAGTTAAACAAATACCAATAGTTTTATAAAGGAATTGTTGACCAAACAAACAAACAAACAAACAAACAAACAAACAAACACAAACATATAAATAATTTAATAATTTAAATAATAAAAAAAAAAAAAAAAACAATATCTTGTGCAAAACCAGAAGTGAACCTTTGTGTTTCTGCTCGGGGTGGGTGGGTGTTTAGGTTTTGGACCAGACAGATGGAGACACTGAAACCACAGTCACAGGAGTTAAACACATCATCTTCCAAACAGGAAATGTTCTAGCAGTGAGCCTGCCGCACAAACAGGCATTTGAGGGCAGGCGGGCAGGCGTACAGATGGCGAACACAGCAGAGTGGACACACACTGGATGATAGGACCGGGCTGGGCCGAGCCCAAGCCAGGTGAGGCCCGAGTGTGTGCCAGGGCAGCCAGTGAAACAGGGAGGAAAGGGGGCTGGGGGGTGGGGTTGAGTAGGGGAGGTCACTATAGGAGCAATGCACCATGAACTCTTCCGTAAGGGCAGAGAAAAGCCAGGGGGAGAGGGGCAGGAGGCAAAACCAGTGAAACAAAATGCAGATTCCAACAACTCGATTCACACTGGAAACCACTGACTTAATAACAAACCACAGTGCTGGTTAAAGTAGATGCTAAGAGATTTCAGCTGTGGGCACAAAATGACGACAGTTACACACTTTTAAAATTTTTGCTTGAGCACTTTTACAGAGCACTATCAATAGACCTGTGATTGCACCGCGTAACGAGAACAGGACATGCATAGCTTCCCTATGGACACACTCTACGAGTAGAGATTCTTCAATAAAATTACAATAAATCTAGCTTTAAAATCAAGTATGATACCTTTTGCTTGTAACTCTTTGCTTTCAGCCTTTGGGGAAAAAAAAATATTTGCAGCTCCATTTTATCACTCTGGATATGACTTTCATTAACAGTAAACCCAAGGAACAGTGCACACTCTGAAAGCTGCCAGAAGCATGGTCATCTCACTATCTTTTTCCCCGTCAATTAAAACCAGTCATGTCTAGCGAGTGGTACATATGCCATAGTGTTTTCTCTTTTCTCTTTGGACCCTCAGCATGGAAGCAGCTGTTACAGGACGTCGAAGATGCTGTTGGGGATGTTGTAGCGATCAGGGAGGACTCTCATCTTCAGGGTGCCGTCTGCTCCACAGGTGAAGATGCGGTTCCCGGGCCGGGTCTCCACCTGCATGACACCGGCACCGATATTGCGGAAGATCGACTGCTTGGCGTGCTCGGTGCTGAAAGAGTGCATGAGCCCATGACCTGCAAGCTTCCACACCTGGAGAAAGAGAAAGCAGGGGAGTGAGAAGCCTCATCGTCTCTATTATTTCAAAGATACAGCAGGGGTTCACAAATGTTATTGATAATTACCAATAAATCCATTGTTACCACGATAGCTGCTGAGATTCCGAGATCTTACAGCAGCTACTCAGGTCTGGCTGCTTTGTTTTGTTTTGTAATTATCCTTTACAGCATCACTGAAAAAGTGAAATAGTTCCCTTTTCCTCATTGCTCAACAAATCAATGCAGCAAGGGGTTCTAATCAAATCAAATCATATTCTCTATGGGGATGGGATCCTGAGGTATATCTAGGGTTATGTCATGTATTGTGCCTGACAGAAAAACATCATAAACCAACTCTGCATCATTATGAAAATTATACTTTCTCTTCGGAGTGAGAGAAACTACAGTAAGTTTAAAAACTGTGAGCCAGAGAGCTCAGATCAGATTTAAATAAACTGAAAAATAATTAGGTCTATCTGTCATTGCCGTGAATGTGTCACCAGACTGTGCAGATGCAAAATCTGCACTATACTGAAAAAATGGAAAAGTAGAGAGGGAGACAGAGAGGGAAGGAGACGAAAAAAAAAAAGTGTCATAGTGGGGGCTCATGGGATTCCAGAGACGGGGGGCTTAACTGCTCAACTATCCGTGGGCATGAAGAAAGATTTTGTGATATTATCAAGTTGGGTCCCACCAACGGTGAAGCACTGATCTTGTGTACACAGCCAATGTACAGCTGTAAATGCTAATATGTTTTGTCAGGTCAGTGAGCGAGTGCCGGAGCTTGTGTCACCTTCATGTTGCCCTCTGCAGAGCCAGTGACAAAGAAGTCCTCGGAGGCATCCAGCGCTAGGGCCTTGATGGCTGAGTCGTGGGCCTGGAAAGTGTGAAGCAGCTGCCTCTGGCGGATGTCAAACACGCAAATGAAGCCCTTCCTGCCTCCAGTGATTAGCAACTGCTGTTTAGGAGCATACTGCAACACAGTGGCCCCGTTTTCATGGCAGGGGAACGCTGGTGAGGGAGATAAAGACATGAGATAAATCTTAGATTGATGACCATACAACTTGAACTGTGTACTGTGAAAATACTGTGAAGTAGTACTGTGAAAATGGTTGAAATAGTCTTGTCTGAAGCTTTTGGGATTTCTTACCGTGGACCATGGTATTGCTAGGTGAAATCAGAGTATCCCACAGACATACATTTCTGCAGAGAAAGAAAACCAGGACAAATATTGGTCAAAGAATGCCAACAGGCCATATGGCCATGCTGTTGGTTAAATACTGGTGTTCCTCCAG